>NC_077231.1:74742793-75007793 GCF_027887165.1 Monodelphis domestica | reverse complement strand
AGTGACTTGTCTCCCTGTGATAGCAACCACTGGAATTCGCCTCTGTAAAAGTTAGGATTATAAAAGTAGGACTAGTTGGCTATGGGCAGTGACCTGTCCTTGAAGGCAGAAAGGGCTAGATTTGGCAAATGGTGTTTAGGTACTGAGGGAGAAGTCATTTAATCTCTCTAAACCTCATCTGTAAAATGGGAAAAATAATTGCATCTACCTTACACGGTTATTGTGAGGACCAAATGAGATATCTCCGCTATATAAATGTTAATATTGTTTTTGTTTTTGTGAAGCAATATGGAATGGTAGGAAGAGAGTCGGACTTGAACCAGGAGGACTTAGGTTCAAGTTGGGCCTCTGAAACATATTGTGACTCTGAACAAGCCATTTAATCTTCAGTGACAAATAGTCAACAAACCCATATTCTGAGAAGACTTTCCCAGATTACCAGAGGGGTCCAGGACAAAACAAAAGCTATAGACCTTCAGTTTTCTAGTCCTTGCCTTTGTTTTGCCTTTCATTGGTTGCTTTATGTTCCTGATAAGCCACAATGCCTCAGAGATAAAGTTTTCTTGACTTTTTGTTGTTGCTCATTCATTTTAGCCATGTCTGATTCTTGGTGATCCCATTTAAGGTTTTCTTAGCAAAGTAACTAAAGTGCCATTTCCTTCCCCAGTTCATTTTACAGATGAAGAAATTCATCTATAGGGTCAAATGACTTACCCAGAGTCAAGTAGTCAGGAAGTATCTGAAACCAGATTTGAATTCATAAAGATGGGTCTCTTCATACCCCATCACTCTATCCACTTTGCCACCTACCTGCCCTAGTATCTTGGGTATGGATCCCAAATTGTAAGAACAGATTAGCTGAACTCTACAATGTTAATCAATTGGCAGAGGCACATAGAAGATAGATGACTTTCCTGAGGTTACAGAGCCAATGCTTTGAAGTATAATTTGAATTCAGGTCTTCTTGGTTTTGAGGACCCCTCTCTATCCATTTGCCTTGATACCTGATCTAATTAATTTTTATCTTCATTCTCAGTAGTTTATTGATTTGTGTCTTTGTTAGGACTGTTGTATCAGAACTAAAATTGTCCATAGAAAGGTATTATCCAATAGATTGGCAAAACAGCTTTTGAGCTGATTTCTATGCAGCAATGCATTTGATTTCAGTCCCACATTCTTTAATATGCATCCTTGTCTTTAGGAGAAACTAGTTTGTATGTGTTTGTGTGTGTGCATGCACTCACACATGAGTGTATTGATTTATTGGGTACCATCTGCCGATGAAAATTATTGCCAAGGTCAGAAAACCCTCCAGTTTCCTGGGTTAACTCTACAAGAGAATTTAGAAACTGATCATTTTAAGAATGGGATAGAAAGTTGCTTTTCTGAAAGCCAAATGAAAAATTGCTTATTACTTCCATCAGTTTAACTTTCATCAGTGAGTGAGAAGTATTCTGCAAATCTCATATGCAGAGCTTTTTAAATCATCATCAGGGTCATCCTTATCAGCCTTGGCATCCACATCAGGTAGTAAAGCAAGAGTTACTCTTTTAAGATAAATTATTGTACAGAATTTATGGCACGTGTTTTTTTTTTTTTAAACCCTTCCCTTCTATTTTAGAATAACATGTATTGGTTCTAAGACAGAAGGGCAGTAAGGACTAGGCAATAAGGGTTAAGCGACGTGCCCAGGATCACACACTAGAATAAGTCTGAGAATAGATTTGAACTGAGGATCTCTAGTGTCTAGACCTGACTCTCCCTCCATTGAGCCACCTAGATGCTCCCTCAATGAATTTTTTTGAAAAGCACTATATCTATAGGCTAGTAGAAAATGGAAATTGCTATTTTTTTATAAAGAAAATTCTTTTTTGTATTTGCTATAACGGTTCCTGTAAGACATTTTTCTATTTATCAATTATCCATTATGCTTATTGCACACACACACACACACACACACACACACACACACACACACACACACACACATATCCACCTTCACCACTCCACCTTCATAGTAAAACGTAAGGTCCCTGATGGTAGGAATTGTATCAGATTTCATTTTACATAGGGAGGCAGTATATAACAGGGGAAATCACATTAATTCTGGAGTCAAAGGATCTGGATTCAAATTCTGCCTCATACTTAACCTGTGTGACATTGAACAAATCACAATTTCTCCCAACCTTCGTTTCTTTGTACCTAAAATGAAGATTTGGACTGGATGGCATCCAATGACACTTATATAGCACTATTTAGTGCTATGAACCCATGATTAATTTCTGCCTATTAAAACTCCTGCTTTTCTCTGTGTTGAAGCCAAAAACTTTTTCCTAAATCCTTTCCTTTGCAATCTGAGACTTTTCGAAGTTGTGCTTAAGTAGACAGCATTACTTTTAGCTTAGCTCAGTGGAGCTCTTCGTGAGGAAGCCCCTCCAGGTGATATTTTGTCTACATGCCTGCCCCTTAGCTGCCCTGTGGCTTTTTTAGCTGCTAATGTCTATTAATGAACCCTAAAACCATTTCCACATGCCAGCTCTCTATTCCTTTTATAGTACAACAAAAATAGCTTCCCCATGTCCATCTCCCTTGAGAACAATTGAGAAAAGGAGAATCGAGACATGGAATCCCACACTATATTCTTTTTTGTTCATAACTGCTCTTTCTCCAATGAATACTGGATATCTATGCTTTCACATTGCCTTTTTAACTAACTCACTCCATTAGCATCTGGTCTTAATCCATTCTTTCTTGTCACTGAAGTATGTATATTTCAAAATCTAATCAATTAAATTAGTCTTTAAACATTTATTCAGTATCTATTCCCATAAGAAAGAAACCATTTGTGCCCTTGAATATATTCTATTTACATTCTATTGCTATATAAGGAATGACAATTTATACACCTATAAGTGTATAAACATAGGTATATGCTTCTGTATATAGATGTCTACACACATCTATAAGAATAAATAAAACTATAAAAAAGATAAATCCAACATAATGTGGAAGGAAGGCAGTAGGAGCTGGGGATTTCAGGAAAGGCTTCATATAGAAAGCAACACTTGAATTCAACCCTAAATGAAGTTAAGGAGTAAGACTCCTAGTAGTAAGCAATATATAGTAGTATAATAATACAAAAATAATAACTAAATAAAATAAAAATGATAGTAGTAAAATGCATTAAACTTTTCTATAATTGTATAATACAGAGTTATAGAGAGCCTCTTGTTGACTAGTGTTTTAGACTATGGAGCTGAGACACCAGGAATCCAGAAAGTCATAGAGCTACCATCATGGCAGTGAGGAAAGCTAGCATACTCACCTCTGGTGCACTGGACTGGGAAATCAAGGACCTAGGCTGTTCCAAGGATTTCTCTCAAAACAGTAAAACACCAAGGAAGAATTTATGTCCTGAAGAAAACAGATTGGGCAGATGAGTGGTAAAGCCAGTAATAAAGTACAGGAAAAATATAGAGGAAAAAATCTTTTTCTACTAGTTGGCCTTTTCATATCTTTCCTAGGTGAGTTATTTTGTTTGTGAAAAAGCTTTTCAATTCTATATAGTCAAAATGTCAACAGGAGAATAAGAATTCCTGTATGGATCCAAGGCTTAAACCCATATGTGGGTTTGTATTTCTCTCTCAGAGGGGAAAATTATTGAATGTTAGGGTCCAATATTTCTTTTAGGACTTTTTGACTTGTCCTATGGATTCAACTAATTGTTCTATACCTGCCACATAATTCCCTATTTGTATTTTTTGGAGTTATATTTGGTTGCAAATTGATTTTAATATGTGTATATATACATATATGTTTGTATATGTATATATATATACATATTTTATCTAAAACCTTTATTAAATATATTTGAAACAAATATTTATTTTTCCCTAGTTGACCTCTTCATATCTTTTCCTAGGTGTATTAATTTTGTTTGTGAAAAAGCTTTTCACTTCCAAATAATCAAAAATTTAATTCCATATCATCAATCAATTCCAGCCTCCACTTCTAATCCATTTTTATATTATTGCCTTTGTATATCTTGACATTCTTTCTTCTATTGTGTCTTACTTTTAGAATTCTCCATTCATGTGGAAAGCAATGAGGGAGAGGAATGAAAGAAGGCATAATATTTGATCTTTTTCAATTATTTCTCTCCCTTGTTTGGTTAAGAATTTATCCTTTACTTAGAGCTTTGTGAGTCAGATTTTCTAATGTTTATGATATAATCTTTAATATTCAAGTTATGTATACATTTTTAATTTATTATATAATGTAGAATAAGACTTTGGTGTAAGTCTGATTTCTACTAGCCTGCTTCCTGACTATTTAGACTCCTTTATTGATCTAATTTTCCATTTTTTAAGGAAGTATCTATTTGGTTTTTTAAAAGACTTTTAAAAAGTCTTAGAATCAATACTGTGTGAATCTGAGCACATCAGTTAAGCCTTTTTGCCTTTGTTTCCTCATCTGTAAAATAAGCTGAAGAAGGAAATGGCAAACCTCTCTAGTATCTTTGCCAAGAAAACCCCAAATAGGGTCAGGAAGAGTCAGATACAACTGAAAAATGACTGAACAGCAACACTAAAAAAATCTATAGGTTATGTGTACATTCTTTCAATTGTTGCAGTGGGGCAGAGGAATGGGAAGGACTGTGCCATCAGAATGTCTGTGGGAGAAGAATCCCTGGATGGATCCAAGGCTGAAATCCATAGGTGGGTTTGTATTTCTCTATCAGAGGGGAAAAGTGTTGAATGTTGAGTTCCAACATTTCTGAGTGTTATTTCATAGAACTGTTGATTTGTCCTATGGATTCAACTGTAATTGTTCAACAACTGCCACATAATTCCCCATTTGTATTTTTTGGAGAGAGATTTGGCTGCAAATGGGTTTTAAAACATGATTTTTGAAAGAATGGAAGTCTAAATTCCTGGTTTTGCATTTTAAAAATTTTGTCAAAGAGGTTTCATTATCAAGTGGATAGACTGCTAGCTTTGAGGTCAGAAAGTCTTGAATTTGAATTCTGCTTATGATTTATCCTCTCAGCACCCCAGAAAACTATATAAATTGTAGGGTTATATAAGTGATAGGAAAGGACCTGGAATCAGTTCCTGCCTCTGATGCTAACTGCCTATGTGTCAAACCTCTACACTTTCTCTCTTTCTGCAAAATTAGGGAATTAGATTTAGATGACCTCTGAAAACTCCTTCAGTTCTAAATATGCTATCTAACGCTTCTTCATTGGTGGAGAGATTTTCAAAACTGGAAGTTTAGAGCATCAATCAAGTCAAACATCCTTCTCCCTGTCAAAAAAGTACAAGCCAGATTTCACAGGAGAACTGCATGTGGTCCATATAAAGGACTCAGTCGAATGCCATTGGCAGAATCAAAACCATTTAAATGTTCTGCCTTTCTCATGATTCATCCTGATGGCTCCCTGGATGGGATTTTGGTATTGACTTGCTTGCCCCTAGTAGCATGGAGAGAAGACCGCAGACAGTTAAGGAATGAGGTTTTTCCTTTACATCGAACTCAATTCTGTTTGGAAAGCCTAAGAGCTGTGTATTATCTAGCGCTGACCCTATTCCAAGCCTTTCATATTTGTTTCTGCTCAGCGTGGTGGGTGGGAGGAGAGGCAAGTTCCTGGGAGGATGGCAACACCATTGGATTGGGAAGGTCATCTGAATAAATCACAACTAACGAGGTGTCGGCCATTAAGAATAAATCATCATTGCATTGTCACTGTGTAATTTCCCAGTAAATTAGCTTCCAGAGATCACATCAAGACTAATCCTGTGTCCCTGGCACTGATGCTTTTGGATAGCACCCGGGAACAGAACAAGGGTAGCCAATATGTAAGGCACCCCTAAAAGACAACGGCTCTGGAAGTCACCATTCTTTGTAATGCTATGCTCACAAATCCATTAAAACAAAGAACGATAAATGCCAGTTGCTAGTTGTATAATCTTGGCAAGCCAAGACACATCCAGAGACAACAACATGGTCAAGTGCATTTTATTATTAAATATTCTTCTTTGGGGGGCAAAAATAACAATGCAGTCAATCGGCACCATTTAGAGAATTTGGGGCTGAATATAGTAATTTTATCTTAATTAAAATATTTCCCTGAAGGGACTCATTTTCTCTCAACATGATGTTCCTATGTGCTGGGTGACATTATCTCCATAATAGTAATTAGACAAAAGTGCCGTCAATATAGTTGTCTTACTGATTAATTTATTGTCAGCTGCATATAGCCCCAGTTCCCTGGTGCGCTTATAGCCAGTCTCAACTTCCATTTAGAATTACACGGAGCTGAACCATAACAAACAGGTATAGAGGAGACATAATTGCACAAAGGCAGTTTCGGGTCTTCAAAAGCCTCAGGCGTGCTCCTTGGGGTCTATCAATGCCTTTGTCATCACCTGTACCTGAAGTGCAATAGAGAAATTAACAAGCAGTAAGTTTTTAAAATACTAAAGTTCATCATGGTGCCCATTTAAAAAAAAATAACAAAAGAAAGAAAAGACAAATTTCTTGAGATTAGACTCAAATTTTTCAATTTTAATTTTGTTCCCCTGCTTTTAGATAACCTTGACTGTTTTGCCTTGAAATAAGACACCTATTTCAGGCTTTGATCTTAAACTGTGTACTTCTTTTTTAATCTAAATCCTGGATTTTACTGACCTAGGGAACTTCTAGTGTGTAAACTCTTCCCATCAATTCAGATCAGCAGTGTTCCAGTCCCATATAATCTTAAAGAGTCGAGGAATTGAGGCAAGGAGATGTAGTTTAAAGAAAGCTGGATTTGGAGTGAGATGACCTTGGTTCAAATCTTAGCCCTAAACCACCTACCTTTTTGAGCTTGGGCAAATGAATTCAGTTTTATGCCTCACTTTTTCATCTGTGAAATAAAGGAGATTGCACCTTTAGAGCCCCTTCCAACTCTAAATATTTGAACCTCTGAGAGTTACCAAAGGACACTGAATGGTTAGGTAACCAGCCAAGATTTACATAGTTGGGATGCATGAAAAGCAGAACTAAAACTCAAGTCTTCTTGAATCAAAGGTCAGTTTTCCTTTCTTTTTATCACACTGACCCTGGCTTTCCATATTACAGTCAGACTTTTGGTCAATTCTTATCATCAGTTAATTTGTCTGAAACCTCAACTTTCTCCCTAAAGCTTTACTCATGTTTCTGGATCTTCGACTACTTTATAAAGGAATTATTGCGATAATTGACTTCAGGATCAGATAAATTTAGGGCAGCTCAGAGCTTTCCTATCTTCATGTGGAAGAAAACAAGGATGCTCAGAGCCAGCAAAATTTCTTAGTAAACTCAAACTATAAAATGCAATGCATTACAATTGAATGTTGGCCATCCAACTTAATCAGATACAGCATAGAGATTGTGTGGCTTATGCTGTCTATGTTCAAGCCCAGAAATAGGTTGATTGCAATTCTGATTGGGTTTCCTGCTCCAAAGCTCTGTCTCCCTATACTAACCAAAAGGGTGATGAGCAAAAACGAAAGCTTTGCTGAAAAGTAAAAATGTCTCCAAGCCAAGTTTTTCCCCAGCCATTTTCTGAGATCTTCTGAAGATAAAGACTGGAAAAGTATAATGATTCAGTGAGGAAGTTGATATAGAGTCAGAGATTGTAGAGCTGGAAGACACCATAGAAACCATCTAGGATAAATTGCTCATTTTTTATATGAGGAAACTGAGGCCACGAGAGGTTAGAAAACTCAGTCAAGGTCAGAGGATAACAGATACAGCACTGGAAGGAACCTTAGTACCAATCAAATTCAGTCTCTTCATTTTACAAATGAGCAATCTGAGGCAAAGACTAAATGACTTGTCCAAGGTCAGACACGTAATAAATGTCTAGGATGGGATTTGAACCTTGGTCTTCTTGACTCTAATTCTAGTATCCTACCCATTGCACCAGGTTCACTCTTTATGTAAGTAATATGCATCAAAGGAAGTATCATGGAGAAAAATGTTGATTTTATATGGGCATGACTAGGAAGTAATAGATGTGTACAGTGGGAATGAGAAGACCTGATTTCAGATACTTCCTCTGCTATCTACTCACCTTTATGTGCCAGGGCAATCCATTTACTCTCTCAAGGTAGTCCACACTCCCTCATATAAAGCAGACTGGATTTGAATGAAACATTTAAGGTCCCTTCCAGTCTGAAATCCCATTATTCTTTATTCCTCTGGGCAGGAGACAGTAGTCAGAATGTGGACTTTATTGAAAAAATAGTGGGGAAGAAGGGACAGCTAGGTGGCTCAATGAATGGAGATCCAGATCTAGAGAAGGGAAGTCTTGGGTTTAAATCTGGTCACAGACCCTTCCCAGCTGTGTGACCGTGGTCAATCACTTAGCCCCCATTGCAGAGCCCTTACCACTCTTCTGCCTTGGAACTAATACACAGTATTGATTTTTAAGCCAGAAAGTGAGGGTTTTAAAATAAAAAGAAAAGGATGTATTTTCTCCCATGTCTCTATAGGAGTATCTAATTAGTTTGTTCTTGTTTTATTTTTTTTTTCTTCCATTTCTAGAGATCTTAATTCCATGATCTGACTACAGGATTTTTGTCTTGAAAGGAAAGGATTTTGAGTGTATTAATTCATGAACAGATGAGTGTAAACCCTCTAAGCACCAGGGTTCCTTATCCTGACTCCCACTCCCTGGCATGTCGGTTTCCCCATGGGCAGCTTGCTTTTTTGTTGGAAAAGAATGGCCCCAGAGGTTCCCAAGCTATGTTTTTCATTGTGAGCCAAAATTGACTTGTGTTTTTTGCTATTAATTAAATCCAGATGACTTAAAATGTGTGATTGGCTCTTAACACGTTTCCCAAGGCTGATAATCTCTCATATTGCGGTTCAAATGCTAGTGCACCTGATCGGTGTCATTCAGGATGAAAGCTAGCCTCCTAAAGAGACCACACAAAAGAATTTTCAGGGTGCAGAATGTCACACTTTTCCCAGCTATGGCAGATGGATCCTTTTCTGAGCAAGTTAAAGCCAAGAGAAATCATTATAAATATCATTGTGGAGTTTGAGATGCAGAGGTTGATTCGATAGTTTGTTTTTGTGACATTCCCCAAGGCTGTGTTTTGTTGAGAGTTTGGTATTAAGTGGTCTAATTGTGCCAGTGTATGGGGGCTTTTTTTCATTTGTGTAATCTCCTCCTGGGACTGCAGCTGCTAATTTGGTGATTAATTATCCATATTACACATTGTTTATTTGACCATGCCTAGATTAATTTCTCTTTCCAAGCAAATCACGTTTAGATATGAATTTGCATATCTTGATTACATTTTAATGCCTTGACTATCATTGTCTTTTCCCTGGACACCTCATCAGATTACAGAAGAGTGCCCAAGCAGAGAATGATGGAATGTCTTAAATGACATTGCACATCAGTGGGCAGATAATGCACATGACTTACTTTTAATGAAGAATGTGTTTTTTGATAATCAAGAGGGTTATGACATCTGATATGCAATCCTTCTTGGAGGTTGTTTGATTAACATATTTCAAAAACAGCCTGCGGCACTCTTAGAGGTGTGTGTAGAAAGGATGTTAAATACGCACATACAGAGAGAGATTTGAGATCTTAATGTAATGTATAACTCCATCACATACACATATAGTAATGTAATAATTATTCATCTAAAGTAGATATGTTGATGTGCTTGTATGTATCATTTGTATGGTGGCCCTCTGAGGGATTTCTGACTGACCAGTGGGCATTCATAATTCTCTCTGCCTCTGTCTCTATTATAGACACACATATATGCACACACATGTGCACACAAACACATATGTGTACACATACATGCATACAAATACATATATACATCACAGGCATGTACGTAATTGTATCTGTGTATTCTGCAATCTAATTTTTTTAATAAGATGTCTTTATTTCCCAAAATTTCTTGTTCTCAAAAATATATAAGACTAAATGGAAGAAATTATGATTTTAGGACAATTGATAAATGGAGAATTGTATAATGCAAAGGAATGATGCATTTGGAGTCAAAGGCTACATGAGGCAAAGCAGTGCAGTATTTGAATTCAGGTTCTTATGACTTTATACACTATTCTCTGGTGGTTTGGTTTCAATTCCATGGAACCTCATGTCCAAAATCTGGCTCCCCCCTGTTACCACCCTGCCCCAGCCTCTGCTTTCAGCTTCCTATTGTGTACTGTCTGACCCTATTAGTCTACAAACTCCTAGAAGGCAAAGAATGTCCCTTTCTCATTTAATTCCCAGTACTTATCACAGTGCCTGGCACATAGCACACACTCAATAAACGTTTACTGGAATGCTTAGTGAATTGCTTGAAAGTGCTGACTGGAGGATAAACATCCTATTTTTGCCTTTCCTTGCATTGATATCTCCTGCCTGAGAGATGGGGCCAAGTCAAGGGGCATACCTGGAAAGATCAGTACATCCAGGCTCCTGGCATCTGTTTCAACAAAATAATTTATTTATACTTTGGCAACCCATAAGAATAGAAACAAACAAAGAAGTGCCCCCAATCCTCCAGAGAAGGGACTGGAATCACTCATCAGTGAATTGTTGTGCAAATTGTACCTGAAGCATCCAAATAAATCAAAGCCTTTAACACAGATTTGTGAATTGTCTCAGATCCAAATACTTTCAATTTATGTGCCTCAATTTATATTTCTGTAAACTTGTACCCATTGAGCCCCACAGACATTGATTGCATTGGGGGTACTCTGTCCCAGGTAAATGAGTGGAATGTTATGTTTTATTTATGCTTGCTCTGGTTTCTGTTTATTAACTGTTTCTAGTGAAGAATTAATGGAATTGGGGGCAGCTTGGTGACTCAGTGGATAGAGAGCCAGACCTGGAAATGGGTGGTCCTGGGTTCAAATTTGACATCAGATACTTTCTAGCTGTGTGATGTTGGACAAGTCACTTAACCTTCATTGTCTAACCCTTCCCACTCTTATGGCTGGGAACCAAAACATAGTACTGATGCTAAGACAGAAGGTAAGGTTTAACAAAAAAGAATTGGTAGAATCATCTTGGCTGATTGGTTCATTGGGAAACAAACCAGTAAAGACTGAGGAGTGATAGATAAACAGACAGACAGACAGGCAGACAGACAGACAGACAGACAGACAGACAGACAGACAGATAGATAGATAGATAGATAGATAGATAGATAGATAGATAGATAGATAGTGTATCCCTCCATCACAATTACTTCTAGGACTCTGAGAGTGAATTGTAACAATACAACCACTTTAGTTTGGGACTCCTTTCCTCAGCTACAATTGTGAGTGCTTATTGCAATGAGCAAACCATCAGTGAGTGAAAAAGAAAAAAGAATAAAGGGGCAAGGTAATATGCTCACCCATTCTAGAAAAGCCCATTGATTTGGTTTCAAGTTCCTTTTGGTATGGGACCCTGGATTTCCCTTGAATACCTCAAACCCTAGAAGTATTTCAGATCAAAGAGAAAGCAGGAAAATCCCTTTCCTTCCTTGTTTTCCTGTTAATGCTGAGGAAAAGGTGACTGGGCATCAGACTCATGATAAGGAAAGAACCCTGAAAAAATATTCCCCTTGAATTCTTCCCTAGATTTTGAGATGGATTCAGATATACATCTTGTGGTTATGCTCTGATACCATTGGGTTGTATCTAGGACATCTACTTGTCCCTTAAATGATGCCTGGTCACTCCTTGTGTCTTCGGAACATAAAACACCACTTCATCCCCAGTCAGATAATGAACATATCCCATTTCTACCCAACCTCATTCCATTCCATCATCCTTTCTCTAGTCACAGTAGCCCTTGTTGTCAAAAGGGCATATAAATCCCAGAGCATATCTCATTTGGGAGGCAATGTCCCACCTGCACTATCCTCCCAGCCAAATTCAGCATGAATTCCAAATTAATACATTTCTTTTTATTTTAAAGATAATTTTGGAGTCTTGCATTTTTGCAAAGGATATCTGTCCGAAACCTGGGGTTCACCTGAAGTCCTCCCAAAACACTTTGAGTCTACCTATTCAAAACCCTCATACTACAGCTGAAGAAACTGAGTTTCAAAGAAAAGAATTCCTTCAAATTATTCTTAAATATTTTCAAGAACAAAAAATTTGGGGAAAAAGACATCTTACTAAACTTACTGAATCGATGGAAAAGGAAATTAACAGCACAAACGTTAAAATGCTACATATTTTTTCTTTCAAATCTAATGAAATTAGTTATCTGAGGAAATGAATATGATTTAGAGGCTGTGATTAGAACATGGCATCAAGAGGACCCAGCCCTAGATTCTTTTTATGTTATTAGCTGTTTGATTACATCAAAGTTGTATCACCTCAATGAATGTCAGTTTACTCCTCTGTAAAATGGGAGTCATATCAACTAAAAGAGTTGTTGTGAGGTTCAAGTGAAGATAAATGTAGGTAAAGTGCTTTGAAACTTTAAATTATATTTCAGTTTAAAATAAACTCACTTTAAAACAAATATTTTGCTTTTGAATCTAGTCCAACTCTTCATGACAGTAATTGGGATTTTCTTAGCAAAGGTACTAGAATGGTTTGCCATTTTCTTCTCCAGCTCATTTGACAGATGAAGGAACTGAGGCAAACAGGATTAAGTGACTTGCTGACTTGCCCAGAGTTATACAGCTAGTAAATGTCTGTGGCTGGATTTGAACTTAGGTATTCCTGACTCCAGACCCAGTACTCTATGATTGCACTAATTAGCTACCCTAAAATAAATATATTATTGTTATTTCAAATTTTTCCACCAGGAACATATGGGTCACTCTCTCCCAAAAGCAATTTCAAGAAATAGATGGATTCTTTTCTCCATATGATTACACATCCCATTTGTCCTTTTGAGCTGTGACTTGGCACAGTAGATAAAGTATAGGACCTGGATTCAAAGAAAACCTGAATTCAAATCCAACCTCAGATGCTTCCTAATTCTATGACCCTGGGCAAATCACTTTTCAAAATGTTTGTCTCTTTCCTTCTTCTAATCTGTAAAACATAGATAACAACAGCACTAACATTATAAGGTTTTATGAGGACTAGATGAGATTAAATTTTTGTCAAGTGCTTTGCAAACTTTAAAGCTACATATAAATTGCTAGCTTTTAAAAGACCCTAAAAAATACCAATATGGGGTTGTTTTCTTCTTAATAATTGCTATGACAACAGAAACATTCTGTCTTTTATTAAATGTGTGTCTGTTCCTGGGGAACGATAATATCTTTTGAATATAAATTGTTCACTATGACATGGTAAAGCGCTGCTCAGAACTGTTTGGGGAAATAGTGCATTCCATAGTGTTTGACCATAAAAGGAAAATAGAAAAGTACATGCCGTTCTACAAACTTTTAATTTTCAGCCATCTGCCAACTCGAAGGAAAAGGAAATTAAGGGCACAAATATTTCACCACATGAACTGGGCTTTAAAAAGAGTCCATTCCTTCTTAGAACAAGAAATCAAATCAAGACTGTCATAAATTGTAGGAGTTAAAACCTAGTAAAGATAGGTCCACACACAGACATATTATGTATATTGATTGCTTTATGTGTTTGCATGGATGTGTCTGTATGTGTATATGAGTTTGTAGAGGAAGGGAAGGGAAGGAAAGGGAAGACTGTGTGTGTTTGTGCTTTTTTTTTTTAATTTTTTTTTATTTGATCCTCACAACAGCCCTATGAAGTAGGTGTAATTATTATGGACAATTAGATAAAGTGACCTTGAAGTTATAAAGTCCTGGGTTCAAGTCTTGCTTCTGACAAGTTTTAACCTTGGCCCTGTAATTATTGGTTTGGAGCTGGAATTTCTCCATTTAGGAACAAGACAAGGGAATCTAAGATTTAAAAGGGATCTCAGATACAATCTAGTTCCAACCATGTCCAGAAAGAATTATCTTGACTGTACCCAACAAGATAGTCATCAACATTTCCTTGAAGATCCCTGGGGAGGAGGGAATCCCATTATCTAAAGGCTCTGATCATTTTGCTTTAAGGTAACTCTAATTATTAAGAAGTTCTTCTGGATATCAAGCCCAAGTCTGGGTCAAGGAGTTCAGGTTAGTACAACCATTCAGATACTACAAGAGTGCTATAATGTCCACCTGAGTCTTTCCTAGGCTAAACATTACTGGTTCCTTCAACTTATCTTCTCAAATGGCCCTTGACAATTGTGATCAGTCTACATTTTATCAATAACCTTTTCTAAAATGTGGCATCCCAAACTGGAATATCCATTATTTTCCCTATCCCCTAAGACAATCAGTAATTTTTTTTTTCTATTGGTACTTTGCTTTCTGTTTTCAAAAATTCTGGACATTTTTTAAAAATTATTTGCTATGTTCAGGTGGTCATCTCATTTACTTGCTGTGTTCTTCTGGGAAAACTATAATCACTAAATATGCATTCTGTCTTTGACATCAATATATTTCGTTTGTTTGGAGATGTTTTCTCTTAAAGTTACTGGTTGTTTCTTCTCTTCTTCCAGACTGTCTTCCACTTCCATATGTTTTCATTACCAATCAGTTATTCTTCCTTTTATTTCTTTGGTGCCACTGTGAACTCAGATTTTTCCATTTTGCCAAATATTTCTGTTGGGTAGGTCATAAATTATTCTTTCACAATTCTTGTTTCTATTTTAGGTCATTCGTTGTTATCTTTCAATTGTTCCATAATCTCTTGGGTATCTACAGTGTTCTCTGCCTCATCAACTGTTGATTCATTTTCCTTTGTCTTATTTATTCATGGATGTCTGAACATTTTTACCTAATCTGGAGAACATATTACCTCCTTTTATTAATATGTTCCTTGTTGGTTGACCTGCCTATACTCAAGGTATATATTTAAATACCTTGTTATTTCTCTTGAGATTTTACCTTTTGCTTTTTTTTTCCCCCTCATATTTTCACCACTGCTCATATTCTGACTCTCTGCTTTGATGGCAATTTTACTGGGGGTTAGATCTCAAAGCTATCTCCCTATTCTCCCATACTAGGCAATTTACAGTTCACCAGTCTTAGTATCTGCCCCAGGTGACTTCTAGGGTTATAGAATTGGCTCCAGCTAGATGCTGGGCCCTTTCCCTCAGGCTTAGTGGCATGGTGTACAGCTACATACATATCCTGTCCCAGTTTCCTCTGTTCCCCAGTTCTCTGTTGCAACTTAAGAAAGCATTATCTTTTGCTGCCTGCCACATCACATTTGTCATTTCATTGAGCTTTCCATCCACTAAAAGCCCTAGGTCTTTTTTCCAGATGAACTTAACTAGTCATGCTTACCTTATGTTTTACTTGTGGAGTTGGCTTTTGTATGTGTAAGACAAATTGTTTAATTCTATTAAATTTCAATTCCTTAGATTCAGCCTAGTGTTCTAGACCACTGAGTCCTTTTTAGATCATGACTGCCATCAAACTTGTCATGTGCCTAAAGAGTTTCAGAATCCCATTCTGAAACTGTGTAATATCTTTCCATTCTGAAGTTTTCTAATAGAAGGTGTTCTCCTTTTCCATTATGACATACTAAATTTTTGTATTTGAAAATTTGTTTTTTTTCCCTCTCTAACTGTAACTCATCACTCAGGAAATAGCAGGTAGATGAATCAAGAAGCATATAGGACCAAATCTTACTAGGTCACTGATTTCCCGGGAAGTGCTATCCTACTTGATTGCACATGACCATGTGTGTTTGCTTAACTGATTTCATGATGATATACTTTTGCTCACCTTTTCCTCTAAACATAGAATGACTTTTTGAAATCTGTGTAAATGGAAAGGAAAGGATGGAAAGAGACAGAGGCAAAGCTAGGTAAGTATACACACTGAGTCAGAGCTAGAGCCAGAGCCAGTCAGAGATGGAGAGACAGAGACACAGGGAGAGAGCAACTGCTAGAGAAAGAGAGAAAGGGGAGAGAGAAGCACTTAAAGAGATTTTTACTGTTTATGGAAGGTTTTAGTAGCCTCTGAGTATAGATACATAAAGATGACTGCTGTCTTTATTAAAGTATCTTCCCATGATTTAAGACCTTTCCACTCATTGAAAGGTTCTTTCCTTTGCTATGAACAAAATGCAGTTTTATTAGAAAATTTACGAACCATATGATTTTTCTATAGATGGTCCCTAGCTTATGCACATTGCATTATAATACTTCAAAGTCTATGCTAATAGAATCATTAAGCCCCCTCCAGCCTATCTCTACTTGTAAATTTCTTGAATATCCTTTTAACTTTCAGAATCTTCTGAAGTGGAAAGTGGGTGAATACTTGGATGCCTTTTAAAGGCTCATTTTAAAGCTGCATCCATTCAGATGTGGATTTTCTTTTTTATTTCCCACCCTCAAAAAGGCTTTTTATTAGTTTTGTCTAAACTCTATCTCCCTTTTTAATCTATTCCATGTATATAAACATGGGATAGGGTTAAAGTCTTCTGAGACAAAATAAACAGATAAACAAGCAGAAATTATATATAATTATATATTTACATGTATATAAATATATATAGACATATATGGAAGCTTGGAAGCATGTACAAATATATTTATGCATGTAAGAATGCATACACAACCCTAGGAATAGGAGCCATTATTATATATGAGTAGGAGTAAAGTTCATGACCAAACATGGAATAAGACTCATAGAAGATAAAGTAGATTTGTTTTGCATAAAATTAAAAAGGTTTTGTGTGATAATTCTAAGAAAGCCAATACAAAAAAGAAAACAATTAACTGGGAAAATCTTTGCAGCAGGGTTCTCTGACAAAGGTCTTAATTTCAAGATATAAGCACTGACTTAAATTCATAAGAAATAGACTCATTCCCCAATTGATAAATGGTCCCAGGTTATGAAAAGGTGATCCTCAAAGGAAGAAATCCAGGGTCTCCATAGCCACATTAAAGATTGTTGCAACTCACCACTAAGTACAGAAATTCATGCTATTCTAAGATTCTACCTTTCACCCATCAAAGTCACAAAAGTCACAAAAAAGAAAAATGATAAATATTGAGAGGACTGTGGGAAAAGAGGTTTACTGACATACTATTAGTAGACAGATAATTTCAAAAGGACACTGAAGGACTTCGAACAACTGATGCTGAGTAAAGTGAGCAGAACTAGGTGACCTCAGTAAGCAGGCTAAAGCCAGATGATGGTAATCAAGAGGACGCAAACCCACTGGTGAGTTGGGGGATGTCTATCCTAAGCATGTCAAATCTTAATCCCCTAGAAATGGACAGATGAAAACCATCATTCCAATAGCCATGAAGATAGCCAAAGTAGGCACTATGGAGTGTTTAGAGCTTGACCAAGTATCAAAGATGCCAAGATCATCCACTGCATCCTCCATTATTGCCAGTCCTCCTGACCTTTGTCTTGCCACTGGACTTGGACGACTCTGGAAGAGAGAGTGAGGCTGAGGACTCTTCGACTTTGCCTCACTTAAATCCAATTCACTCACAGTCAAGCAATCACCCTTCTAATGTGATTGATCCTCTTTAAAAACCAAAGACAACCACCACCAACAATACCCCTACTCAAATTGTCATGCGTGTACTTTTTAGGTTGTCAGTTATATTCTCCCTATTGGAAAGGAAGCAAGTCAATCAATCAATCAATCAATTTATTAAGTGACCTGGTGGGGTAACTAGAGAGTTAATTTCAGAGTCAGGAAAGATCTGGGTTCAAATACCACTTCAGACACATACATAATGGACAAATCACTTATCCTTTCTGAAAGTCTATTAGTTGTAGAGAATTTACCAATCTTCATTCATAGAAGTTCCCTCACTATGAGTTCCTTAAATTGATAAAGTCACATATCAAAAAAACCAAATGAGAACTAATCCTCCCAAGAGAGTATAAGTTTCTTGAGTGCAGGACAGATTTCCTTTTTTTTCCTCCTCAGCAATTGCCACAATGCCCATCACAAACTGTAGTAGGTGGTTAATAAATACTTCAGCAGGGGCTGGGGTGGTGGCAATTAGATAGTAGAGTGAGTAAAGTGCCAGTGGTAGAGTGGTAGAGGGTCCTGGGTTCAAATCTGACCTCAGACACTTCCTGTGTGATCTGCAAAAATAACAACCATTATTGACTAGCCCTTGTTACTTTTTTGTCTTAGAACTGATATGAAGACAGAAAGTAAGGGTTTTTAAAAATTATAATAATAAATGCTTCAGGGATTGAATCAGAAAAAAGAGAGGGAAGCATTGAGGGATAAAGGTAGATAGAACATTGGGTTTAGAACAAGAATATGACTTCAATTTGACAAGAGAATTAGTTTTTTTTTTTGGCCTCTCTTTGGCACTTAGCAAATTGTAGACTCTTAATAAATGTTCAATAACTGACTGATGAAATCATTCCCAGTGGTGATACTTGGATGCTTTCTTCTACTTTTTCATAGGTTACTAAATGACTTAGAGCTAGGGAAAATATTTTAGGGATCCTCTAATCCAACTCCCTTTTGTTAAAAAGAAGAAAACTAAGAATCCTCAGAGATGTAGTGGTTAATCCAAAGTCATCACAGTAATAGAGCTTAAAATGAGTCTCAGATATCCTAAATCCAAATCTATCCCTCTCTGGCAGTAGACGGTAGAGGAAGTAGAGAAACAAACTTACAGTCAAGAAGACCTCAGTTTGAGTCTTGCCTCAGACATTATATAATTTTGAGTAAATAATTTAACATCTCAGTTTTCTCATAAGGGGTTGGGATCAATAACCTTTAATGATCCTTCCAATCCTACATCAATGATCCTATGAACTCCAATGACCAGCTCTTGCTACTTTTTCTTTGTTCTTTCCACATCTTTCTCCTTTTAGGAAATCCTTGACTTATCTACTCTGTTCCCTTCTTCAGTTACTTTTAACAGTTAAGCCTAGCACATAATTTTCCCAAAGCATAATTCATCCCCATAAACCAAGCTCTGCCCTAACCACATCAATAGAACCAAAGACTCCTATCTTGAATCCTAATTATTAAGTGCCTACTGTATGTCTGCCATCCTCCTCCTACTGTTCCCAGACACTGATTAGGACACAGGAACTTCCCCAATACCCTCAGCATTCCTCTGCAAACACATGGTCTTGAGACCCAAATTCAAAGATATTAGACAAGAGACATAGAATATATTAAATTTCCTTTACCAGAGGTTTTTCCCTTGGTTTCCATGAATTTTTTAAGGTGTTAAAATATATCTCATTTTATTATTTTCCTTTGTAATCCCATGAATTTGTTTTTATGCATTTAATTTCCAAAGAGTCTATGAGCTTTACCAGACTGACAAATGGGTCAATGACCCCCTAAAATGTTTAAGAATCTGAGTTTTGGCTCAATCTCTGATTCTTGTTAAGTTGCTTTCTTAATTCAAGTCTTCTAGCATTATTTTATTTAGACCTCTACCACCTAGACCATTGATTATTTTCATTCAGATATGAAAGTCCTGTTGAAAGTAGCTATCAGGACTGGGCATGTCCAGGAGCCATTGCTAACATGCCTTTGGTATTTTATTTCACTTCTTGGTTATTTTATTGTTTGTATATGAAAATAGTCAAATGGAATAGCTGGAATCATCAAGGGTATAAAGAATAAACCCCCCTATTCTGTTCTTGCTGAGGGTCAGTTCCTCTTTGCTATTATAGTATCCATATATCATTATATTTAATTAATAATAATTAATATACAAAATACATTAATACCTTTAAATATATATAAATATAATAAATTAACCATATAATCTTATTTAACATCTCATGTCCATGTGTTTGAGGCTGTTCTCTTCTGAAGTATGTGTTTTTCTCTTGGACACATAGGGTTTACAAACAAAGCATCCCAATCTTCTTGCCATAGGCTTTGTTACCTGGTCACATCTATGGTCAAGAAATCCTCAGGTATGCTGATGTTATGAATGTGGAAGTCTGTAGATACAGTGATGCTTACATCTTCTAGAAGGAAAGTCCAAGAGCAATTGAGAATGGATTTGTGTCATGTATTGGTCTGGATCTGGAATTCTAACACTTTTTCTGATTTTCACATAGACTGCCAAGCTTGGGAACATGTAGAGTATTTTCTCCACCTAAAGGTGGAGAAAATATCCTGGTGATTAAACCACCAAGACTTGGTTCACCTTGAGTCAAGTCTCCTCCTTTGCCTAGAGACTATATTTAAACTACATTCCTCTTTTGCAACACTGATGTCCATGTGTACACACACACACACACACACACACACACACACACACACACACACACACACACACAGGGTTGGGCTCTTTTTCTCTAATAGAAGTCTATCCCTATATGGTACAAACTCTCCACATCCCTAGTTCTTAATTGGGTGATTCATGGAAATGGTGGAATCATTGAGCTGATTATGCTTAGAGATATATTCAGAGATTGTTAACTTCTTGCTCTGTGTACCTTTAAACTGTGTTTATAACCAAATCAGCCAAGAGTATGTTCCATTGGTCACACCACTAGAGTCATTTGAATCCAGTGGCTTGGACGAAGGCATTCTCCTACACTATCCTGACATCATATCCCTTTCATGTGTCTCTCCCCATCCCAATTTCTCCTAAATAGGTATGTCCATATTGATCCTCTATTCAATGAATTGTAATGGTTCAATAATGACTCCAGAGTAAAAAAAATATTTCATCTTTTTTTAAAATCTCTATTCCTAAATATTTTACAAAGCGTATGGCTTTTTAAAACACAGAGGCTGCTAGATGACTCTAAGCAAATAACTTGACTTCTGCTCATCTCAGTTTCCTGAACAGTAAAATGGAGATAATAAAAACAACTTCCTTTGTTATTATTAGCATAATACTTGGCACATAAATGGGTGCTATATAAATGTTTATTCTCTCTACCTCCCCTCTCCAGATGATTTATAAACAAGTCAACATAAACATATTAGGGGTAAATGTTTAAAAATCTTTTGTTGAGTGTGGTGCATGATCAGTAATGTTTAGGGATAACACTGTAAAATCTATCTGGAGCCACATTTAACCCATCATCAGCAACTCCACCAATAGCCAATCATCAGACCTCAACTTTAGCTTGGAATTGTGCTTTGCAAATTTTTTTTAAAAGACAAGGGATAACTGAGTTTTTTTTTTTTAATTTACTTAGGATGATGGAATTTAGAGCTAAAAGAGAACTTAGAGATCACCAAATCTAAATAACTCATTTTCTATATGTGTAAACTGAGGCTCAAAGATATGGGGTACTTTGCCCAAGTTAATGTAGCTATTAAGATACAAAGTCAAGATTAAAACTCTGGTTTTCTAATTCTAAATCTCATGCTCTTTCCTCTAAATAACTTTTCTCCCTTTATCTTGTACCAGTTTGGGAGATGTTATCTAAAGATTTTCAGCAAGTACTCCAAAATAAAACTTTATTTGCATACTTTCAATGAGTAATGTGTGACTTGTAAAAAACACAACAAAATAAAAAAGGATTTTGTACACTTGATGTTTTTAATAGTTCACAGTTTCAACTTCGTGATCTCAAAAAAAGCATATATTTAACTAGTTTGATACATACAGATAATTAGTGGAAAACAAAATGCCACATAAATTGTAACAAAACAAAATTGGAAATGGAAATAGCACAAAAATTAAGCTTGAATTATGCTATGACTAATCAGTCTCGAATTGTTGTTTTTGTGGTTATGTCTACTAAATAGGGCCCATCAGTGCAACTTTGTTATTAGATTTTAGATGTACTTCTGAAATGAGTCTTATTGAAAGGCTCATATTTAAAAAGGGCAAGAGCCTGTTTGTTTTCAGGAAATTAATCTGCTTCTATAAATGTCGTCTACTGAGCACACATTTCAATTGACTGACTAAGGAGAAATGTTCCTTGTATTTTGTTTGTTTGTGTTTTTCAGAAAAAAAGAATGCCAGGACAAGAATAATTCTTTAAAGCAAGGGTTTTAAAGGGTATATGGATAAATTTCAGAGAGTGCATGAACTTGGAGGGAGAGTGGGGAGGTAGAATGACATTATTTCAAAATAATTTTTTTTTGCTCAGTAATCTTGTATATTTGATTTTACGTATTTAACTATATTATTCTGATAAAGAGTTGAGTGGCTTCATCAGATACCAAAACAAACAAACAGAAAATACCTCCACAGTGATCATGCTTTATTGCAGTTATTTTAGTTATGTCTGACTCTTTGTGACTCTATTTGGGGTTTTCTGGGCAAAGATTCTAGAGTGGTTTGCCATTTTCTTCTCTAGTTCACGTTACACATGAAAAATGGAAGTAAACAAAGTTAAGTGCCTTGCCCAAGGTCACACAGCTAATATATTTAATAATTCAATTATTAATTAAAGTAACTGTCTAATACTAGATTTGAACTCAGGAAGATGGGTGTTCCTGATTTCCAGCGCAGTGCTCTATCTGCTGCACCAACTAGCTACCTCATGACCAATGGTCTATGATATCAAAAACCGACAAACAAAAAAAATTAAGAACTCCAGTTTTCAGAGGCAGCTAGGTTTCTTAGGGGATTACGAGCCAGACCTAGATATGGGAGGTCCTAGGTTAAAACTGGCCTCAGACACTTCCTAACTGTGTTACACCCATTTATGTGCCAAGAGTGTCACTTAACCTCTGTTGCCTAGCCCTTACCACTCTTTTGTCTTGGCTGAAGCTAAGAATGTTTTTTAAAAAGAACCCTAGCTTTGAAGAATAAATGTACTTTTTGCATCTGTGTCCTTTGTATGCAAAGAGAAAACCTAGAAATGTTTTACACTGTCCCCCCGAGAAACGTGTTGCTAAATCATTATTAATTGGAAACACTTCAAGAACCTACTTAATATTAATGTACTTTTCTCTAGACCATTAAGCAAAGGCCACATTAATTTCTATCCCCTGTGTAATGAGTGATAAGCCTTGTGTATCAGCTGAACCAGAGCATCAGAAAACCAGAAGGTATGCTGAGAGTCTGGGATGCTTAATTTCCCACACCCAAACATGACTTCTGGTGGGCATGAGAGTGGGCTTCTGAGTCAGAGGACCTGCAGTGGAGTCCCAGTTCTGCTGGCCCCTACCTGGATGATCTGAGGACACCTCATGACATTTGGCCTCCGTTTTCTCCTTTACCAAATTAAATGGTTGGACTCAATGCTGTCTGATATCCCTTTCAGCTGGATGTCCATGACATTGACCTTGCTGTGACTCAGTTTCCTCCCTTACAATATGAGAGAGTTGGACTCAATGGCCTATTAGGTCCTTCTTAGCACTATATCTTGAGCCTTTGACCTAAACTTTTGTGGGGGTTAAGGTTGTCAAATTCAACATTACTCTCCAAAAATTAGAAAAAAAAATAGGACAGCTAAGTGACTCAGTGGATCGAAATCCAGGACTAGAAATGAGGGACCCTGGGTTCAGATCTGATCTCAGACCCTTCCTAGCTGAGTGACCCTGGACAAATCACATAACCCCCATTGCCACTCTTCTGCCTTGTAACCCATTACACATTATGATTGTACAAGAGAAGGTAAGGGTTTAAAAATAAATAAAAATCATAAAAATCAGAGAAAAGGCCTCATATTATTTTTTAATTTGGTCAATTTCTAACATTATTCCCTGGTTACAAAAATCATTTTCTCTTCCTCCCTCCCCTCCCCTCTAATAGCTGGCACACAATTCCACTGGGTATTACATGTGTTCTTGATCAGATTCCATTTCCATATGGTTGGTATTTGCACTAGGATGTTCATTTAGAGTCTCGATGCCCAATCATATCCCCCTCTAACCATGCAATCAAGCAGTTGTGATTTCTTTGATGTTTTTACTCCCACAGTTTTTCCTCTGAATGTGGATACTGTTCTTTCTCATAGATCACTCTGGGTTGTTCAGGATCACTGCATTGCCACTAATGGAGAAGTCTATTACGTTTGATTGTACCACAGTGTATCAGACTCTGTGTACAATGTTCTCCTGGTTCTGCTCCTCTCGCTATGCATCACTTCCTGGAGGTTGTTCCAGTCTCCATGGAATTCCTCCACATTATTATTTCTTTGAGCATAATAGTATTCCATCAACAACATGTACCACAATTTGTTCAGCCATTCCCCAATTGATGGGCATCCCCTCATTTTCCAGTTTCTTGTCACCACAAAGAGCATAGCTATGAATATTCTTGTACAAGTCTTTTTCCTCATTATCCCTTTGGGGTACAAGCCCAGTAGTGCTATGGCTGGATCAAAGGGCAGACAGTCTTTTATCTCCCTTTGGGCATAGTTCCAAATTACCCTCCAGAATGGTTGGATGAATTCATAACTCCACCAGCAATGCATTGATGTCCCAACTTTGCCACATCCCCTCCAGCATTCATTACTTTCCTTTGCTATCATGTTAGCCAATCTGCTTGGTGTGAGGTGATACCTCAGAGTTGTTTTGATTTCCATTTCTCTGATTATAAGAGATTTATAACACTTTTTCATGTGCTTATAAATGGTTTTGATTTCTTTGAATGAAAATTGTCTATTCATATCCCTTGCCCATTTATAAATTGAAAAAAG
This sequence comes from Monodelphis domestica, assembly GCF_027887165.1. Lineage (NCBI taxonomy): Eukaryota > Metazoa > Chordata > Mammalia > Didelphimorphia > Didelphidae > Monodelphis > Monodelphis domestica. The sequence continues at coordinate 74,983,218 of NC_077231.1, read as the reverse complement.
GCTTGATTTTTTGTACAATTGATTTGACTCTTTGTAAATTTGAGTAATTAGACCTTTGTCAGAGGTTTTTGTTATGAAGATTGTTTCCCAGTTTGTTATTTCCCTTCTAATTTTGGTTACATTGGTTTTGTTTGTACAAAAGCTTTTTAATTTGATGTAGTCAAAATTATTTATTTTACATTTTGTGACCTTTTCTAAGTCTTGCTTGGTTTTAAAATTTTTCCTTTCCCAAAGGTCTGACGTATAATATTTGGTGTTCACATAATTAACTTATAGTTTCCTTCTTTGTGTTCAAGTCATTCACTCATTTTGAGTTTATCTTGGTGTAGGGTGTGAGGTGTTGATCTAATCCTAATCTCTCCCACACTGTCTTCCAATTTTCCCAGCAGTTTTTTATCAATTAGTGGATTTTTGTCCCCAAAGCTGGGATCTTTGGGCTTGTCATAGACTGTCTTGCTAAGGTCACTTACCCCAAGTCTATTACACTGATCCTCCTTTCTGTCTCTTAGCCAGTACCAAATTGTTTTGATGACAGCTGCTTTATAATATAGTCTGAGATCTGGGACTGCAAGCCCCCCCCTTCCTTTGTATTTTTTTTCATTATTTCCCTGTAAATCCTTGATTTTTTGTTATTCCAAATGAACTTTGTTATGGTTTTTTCTAATTAAGTAAAAAAGTTTTTTTTGGAAGTTCTATGGGTATGGCACTAAATAAATAGATAAGTTTGGGTTGGATGGTCATTTTTATTATGTTAGCTTGTCCTGTCCACAAGCAGTAAATGTTTTTCCAATTGCTCAGACCTAGTTTTAGTTGTGTGGAAAGTGTTTGTAGTTGTGTTCATATAGTTCCTGTGTTTGTCTTGGCAGATAGATTCCTAAGTATTTTATACTGTCTAGGGCGATTTTGAATGGAATTTCTCTTTCTAATTCCTGCTGCTGAGATTTGTTGTAGATAAATAGAAATGCTGATGACTTATGTGGGTTTATTTTGTGTCCTGCAACTTTGCTAAAGTTGTTGATTATTTCCACTAGCTTTTTAGTTGATTCTCTAGGATTCTTTAAGTAGACCATCATATCATCTGCAAAGAGTGATAGCTTGGTCACTTCATTGCCAATTTTAATACCTTCAATTTCTTTTTCTTCTCTAATTGATACTGCTAGAGTTTCCAGTACAATGTTAAATAATAGAAGTGATAATGGGAATCCTTATTTCACTCCTGATCTTATTGGGAATGTATCTAGTTTAGTCCCATTGTAGATGATGTTGGCTACTGGTTTTAGATAGATACTGTTCATTATTTGTAGGAAAGACCCTTCTATTCCTATACTTTCTGGCATTTTTAATAAGAATGAATATTGTATTTTGTCAAAGGCTTTTTCTGCATCTATTGAGATAATCATGTGATTTTTTGTTGGTTTGCTTGTTGATGTGGTCAATTATGTGGATTGTTTTCCTGATATTGAACCATCCTAGCATTCCTGGTATAAATTCCACCTGATCATAGTGAATAACCCTCCTGATCACTTGCTGGAGTCATTTTTCTAGTATCCTATTTAGGATTTTTGCATCTATGTTCATTAAGGAGATTGGTCTGTAGTTTTCTTTCTCTGTTTCTGACCTGCCTGGCTTTGCAATCAGTACCATATTTTTGTCATAAAAGGAATTTGGCAGAACTCCCTCTTTGACTATTATGTCAAATAGTTTGTATAGTATTGGGATTAGCTGTTCTTTGAATGTTCGATAGAATTCACTTGTTTTTTTTTTTAATTTTATAATATTTTATTTGATCATTTCCAAGCATTATTCATTAAAGATAAAGATCATTTTCTTTTCCTCCACCCCCAACCCCCATAGCTGATGTGTGATTCCACTGGGTATCACATGTGTTCTTGATTCGAACCCATTGCCATGTTGTTAGTATTTGCATTAGAGTGTTCGTTTAGAGTCTCTCCTCTGTCATGTCCCCTCAACCGCTGTAGTCAGGCAGTTGTTTTTCCTCAGTGTTTCTACTCCCACAGTTTGTCCTCTGCTTATGGATAGTGTTTTTTCTCCTAGATCCCTGCAGATTGTTCAGGGACATTACACTGCCACTAATGGAGAAGTCCATTACGTTCAATTATACCACAGTGTATTAGTCTCTGTGTACAATGTTCTCCTGGTTCTGCTCCTCTCGCTATGCATCACTTCCTGGAGGTGGTTCCATTCTCCATGGAATTCTTCCACTTTATTATACCTTTTAGCAGAATAGTATTCCATCACCAACATATACCACAGTTTGTTCAGCCATTCCCCAATTGATGGGCATCCCCTCGTTTTCCAATTTTTGGCCACCACAAAGAGCGCAGCTATGAATATTCTTGTACAAGTCTTTTTCTCCATTATCTCTTTGGGGTACAGACCCAGCAGTGCTATGGCTGGATCAAAGGGCAAACATTCTTTTATTGCCCTTTGGGCATAGTTCCAAATTGCCCTCCAGAATGGTTGGATCAGTTCACAACTCCACCAGCAATGAATTAATGTCCCTACTTTGCCACATCCCCTCAGCATTCATTACTTTACTTTGCTATCATGTTAGCCAATATGCTAGGTTTGAGGTGATACCTCAGAGTTGTTTTGATTTGCATCTCTCTGATTATAAGAGATTTAGAACACTTCTTCATGTGCTTATTAATAGTTTTGATTTCTTTATCTGAAAACTGCCTATCCATGTCCCTTGACCATTTATCAATTGGAGAATGGCTTGGTTTTTTGTTCAATTGATTTAGCTCTTTATGAATTTGAGTAATTAAACATTTGTCAGAGGTTTCTATGAGGATTTTTTCCCAATTTGTTGTTTCCCTTCTGATTTTAGTTACATTGGTTTTGTTTGTGCAAAAGCTTTTTAATTTGATGTAATCGAAATTATTTATTTTACATTTTGTGATTCTTTCTATGTCTTGCTTGGTTTTAAAGTCTTTCCCTTCCCAAAGGTCTGACATATATACTATTCTGTGTTTACCCAATTTACTTATGGTTTCCTTCTTTATATTTAAGTCATTCACCCATTTTGAATTTATCTTGGTGTAGGGTGTGAGGTGTTGATTAATTCCTAATCTCTCCCACACTGTCTTCCAATTTTCCCAGCAGTTTTTATCGAATAGTGGATTTTTGTCCCAAAAGCTGGGATCTTTGGATTTATCGTATACTGTCTTGCTGAGGTCGCTTGCCCCCAGTCTATTCCACTGATCCTCCTTTCTGTCTCTTAGCCAGTACCAAATTGTTTTGATGACTGCTGCTTTGTAATATAGTTTAAGGTCTGGGACTGCAAGGCCTCCATCATTTTTGTTTTTTTTTCATTATTTCCCCCCTTGTCCCCTCCCTTGATATGTTTCCCTTTCTAGTCCCTCCCGTTTTGTTCCCTCCCCCTCCCCCCTCTTCTTCCCTCCCTTTTTTGTGTTCCTTCCCCCCTACCCCCCTTGGTTTTCCCTTCTCCCTTCCCTTGTTGGGTAAGATAGAATTCAAAATCCCAATGGATCTGGATGTTCTTCCCTCTCAGAGTTGATTTCCCTGAGAGTAAGGTTTAAGTAAAAACTCTCTTCCTCTCCTTCTTATAGGAGTTTTCTTCCCCTCCCCTTCCCATGTGAATCTTTGTGTGAGAAAGATTATTCTATTTGGTCTTTCTTTTCCCCTATTTACACATTACATTTTCCCCACATGTTAATATACATAGATTGATATAAATGTAGTCCTTATAGAAGATAGTTTGAGTAAAAGAAGAAGATAACATTTTTCTCCTTTTCCCTTTCCTTCATATTTACCTTTTCAGGTATTCCATGCTCTTTGTTTTTCGATATCGAACTTTCCACAGAGCTCTGGTCTTTTCTTTGCAAAAACTTGGAAACCTTCTGTTTTGTTGAATGCCCATACTTTCCCTTGGAAGTATATAGTCAATTTTGATGGGTAGCTGATTCTTGGTTGAAGGCCCAGCTCTCTTGCCTTTCTGAAAATCATGTTCCATGCTTACGATCATTCAGAGTGGAACTTGCAAGGTCTTTTGTGACCCTGATTGGCATTCCTTTATATCTAAATTGTCTTTTTCTGGCTTCTTGTAAGATTTTTTCTTTTGCTTGAAAGCTTTGGAATTTGGCAATTACATTCCTGGCAGTTGTCTTTTGGGGATTTAGTGTAGAGGGTGTTCTGTGAACTCTTTCAGTGCCTGTATTGCCCTCTTGTTCTAGGATCTCTGGGCAATTTTCTTTGATTATATCTTGTATTGCAATGTCAAGTTTGCTGTTTATTTCTGGCTTTTCTGGTAGTCCAATTATTCTTAAATTGTCTCTTCTCCCTCTATTTTCCAAGTCTATGACCTTGTCAGTGAGATATTTTATGTTCTCTTCTAATTTCTTGGTCTTTTGGCTTTGCTTTATTAATTCTTGCTCGTTGTCTTCGAGTTGCCTAATTCTGACCTTTAAAGCCTGGTTTTCCTTTTCACTTCAGTCAAACCGGTTTTGTAGATGCGTGAATTTCTTTTGCATTATTTCCCACTTTTCCTCCCAGAAGGCTTCCATCTTTTTGATCCTTTCCGATTCAGATTCTTCATGGGTTTGTGGAGAGTTTTCATTTCCTTTGGAAGGTTTCAGAGCACTTGCTTGTGTTTCCTCTTCTATCTCCTCTGTATTTTGTATTTTGGCTCCATAAAATGTGTCCAAAGTTGCCCCCTTCTTCTTGTTTTTCTTGGAATTTTGAGGCTTCTGTGGAGTTTTCCATCTCTATCTGAGTGGGGAGGACTAGCTTTTCTTATCTCTGTCTGGTGTTCAGAGGTTTTAGCCCTAGGCAAATTGTTCGTTCTATGCAGTTGTTGTTGTTCTGTCTTCCCGGGGAAGCCAGGAATTGCTGGTGTTTCCCTGTTACTGCCCTCCTCAATTCCCTCCCGATGCTTCTCTGTTGCCTTACTTCCAAGAGCTGAGCCTGGCTTGGCCCTTTCCGTGGGATGTTTGTTTCTGTGCCTTGGTCGGCCTGCAGAGCCAGCACTCTGAGGGGGGAGGCGCCGCAGCTTCCAGGAGCTCTGAGGGCTCCTGATAGGATTAGTTTTCCCTGGGTTGAACTGAGTATGCCCTGAGGCAGGGACCTTTCATGAGACTTGGATGGAAGGATCCAGCCAAGGGGTTACAGGCTACCCCCGTCTCTCTCTGTTTCCCTTCTGTCTGTGTTGGGTGCCCCCTCGTCTGAGTCAGGTTGTTTTCAGGAAAGGCCTTCAATATAGCCGGCCCTGAGGCTCTGAATTTCCCTCTGCTGCCTTGGACTCAGAGCTCTAGGTTGGGGGGGATGGGTCCTGGGACCTTCCTTCTGCCTACCCCTTATGTCCAAGTGATCTCAGGTTCTGGCTTTTGGGGGCGCATACCTTTTGATCCAGGTCAAGGAGGAGGATTCCCAAGGTCTATGCTTTTGTTCGTTTTGAATTTCGGTGCCCTAGGAGCATATAGCTTGAGATTGGTAAGGAAGGGTTTCCGGAGATCTGAACTTTAGCTTTCTCTAAGCCGCCATCTTGACCTGATAGAATTCACTTGTGAGTCCATCAGGCCCTGGGGATATTTTCTTAGGGAGTTCTTTGATGGCTTGTTCAATTTCTTTTTCTGATATGGGATTATTTAAGAATTTTATTTCTTCATCTGTTAATCTAGTCAATTTACATTTTTGTAAATATTTATCCATATCACCTAGATTGGCATGTTTATTGCCATATAATTTGGCAAAATATTTTTTAATGATATCCTTAATTTCCTCTTCATTGGAGGTGAGTTCTTCCTTTTCATCTATGATACTGTTAATTTGATTTTCTTCTTTCCTTTTTTAAATTAGATTGATCAGTACTTTGTCTATTTTGTTTTTTTTTCCAAAATACCAGCTTCTAGTCTAATTTTACTAATTTTTTCAAAATACCAGCTTCTAGTCTAATTTTATTAATTTCTCCCTTAATTTTTAGGATCTCTAATTTGGTTTTCTTCTGGGGAATTTTAATTTGTTTGCTTTCAAGATTTTTGATTTTCATGTTCAAATCATTGACCTCTGCCCTTCCTAATTTGTTAATATATGAACTCAAAGATATAAATTTTCCCCTGAGTACTGCTTTGACTTTTTCCCATAGATTTTGAAAGGATGTCTCATCATTGTCATTTTCTTTAAAGAAATAATTAATTGTTTCTATGATTTGTTCTCTAACTAACTGATTTTGGAGAATCATATTACTTAATTTCCAATTAATTTTTCATTTGGCTTTCTGTGTACTCTTACTGATCCTTATTTTTATTGCCTTATGATCTGAAAAGTTTGCATTTATTATTTCTGCTTTTCTGAATTTGTATGCCATGTTTTTATGACTTAGTATATGGTTAATCTTTATTAATGTGCCATGTGCTTCTGAAAAGAAGGTATTCCTTTTTATACCTATTTCTTTTTCTCCATACAGCTATTAACTCTAATTTTTCTAAGATTTCATTCACCACTTTTACCTCTTTCTTATTCATTTTTTTACTTGATTTATCTAAATTTGATAGTGGAAGGTTCAGGTCTCCATTTCCTCCTTCAATTCTACTAGTTTTTCCATTAGAAATTTGGGTGCTATACCATTTGGTGCATACTTGTTGATTAGTGATATTTCCTCATTGTCTATACTCCCATTTATCAGAATGTGTTTATCTTCCTTATCCCTTTTAATCAGGTCTGTTTTTATTTTGGCTTCATCAGATATCATGATTGCAACTCCTGCCTTCTTCCTATCCATTGAGGCCCAATAGGACTTGCTCCAACCTTTAATTCTGACCCTGTGAGTATCTACCCACCTCATGTGTGTTTCTTGTAGACAACATATGGTAGTGTTTTAGATTCCAATCCACTCTCCTATTCATTTATGTTTTATGGGTGAGTTCATCCCATTCACGTTCAAAGTTATGATTGTCGCTTGTGAATTCCCTAGCATTTTGATGTCCTCTCCTAGTTCTGTCCTTTCTTCTTTTGTTTTATCCTTTTAAACCAGTGGTTTACTTTTAATCAATACCCTGAATCCCCTCCCTTGATCTGATTCCCTTTCTGGTTCCTCCCTTTTTGTTCCCTTATTGGTTTTTTTTGGGGGGGTCTGTTATGTTCCCTCCCCCCCTCTTTCCCTTCCTTTTTGTACTCCCTTTCCCCTACCCCCCTTAGTTTAACTTCTCCCTTACCCAGTAGGATAAGATAGAATTCAAGATCCCAATGGATCTATATGTTCTTCCCTCTCAGAGTTGGTTTCACTGAGATTAAGGTTTAAGTATTATCTATTAGCACTCTCTTCCTCTCCTTCTTATGAGTATTCTTCCCCTCCCCTTCCCATGTGTATCTTTGTGTGAAAAAGATTATTCTATTTATTTTATTTCTTCAAGTATCTCTTGGTACCCTCTTTGATTACTCTCCACCCTTTTTCTTTTTTTGCATATCATCTTTTAGCCCTTAATGCCCCAATCTTTTCCTATGAGTGATTCTTCTAATTACTATTATATTGAATACAGTTTTTGAGAGTTACAAATAACATTTTCCCCCATATATTAATATATGTATATATATGTATATATACATATTATTTGATGTAATTGTAGCCCTTAAAGAAGAGAGTTTGAATACAAAAAAACCCACATTTTTCTCCTTTTCCCTCTTTTTCTTATTAAACTTTTCATGTTTCTTTTGATCTTTGTTTTTGGATATCAAACTTTCCACTTAGTTCTGGTCTTTTCTTTACAAATACTTGGAAATCTTCTATTTTGTTGAATGTCCATACTTTCCCCTGGATGTATATAGTCAGTTTTGATGGATAGGTGCTTTTTGATTGAAGACCCAGTTCTCTTGCCTTTCTGAATATCATATTCCAGGTCTTGAGGTCCTTTAGTGTGGAAGGTGCTAGGCCTTGTGTGATCCTGATTGGTGCTACTTGGTATCTGAATTGTCTCTTTTTTTTACTTTTTGTAGAATTTTCTCCTTAGCTTGAAAGCTCTGGAATTTGGCAATTACATTCCTGGGAGTTGTCTTTTAGGGATTTGGTATAGAGGGTGTTCTATGAACTCTCTCAATGTATATTTTAGCCCCTTGTTCAAGAACATCAGGGCAGTTTTCTTGGATGATTTCTTGTAGTATGAGGTCAAGATTTCTATTTATTTCTGGATTTTCAGGTAGACCAGTGATACTTAAATTGTCTCTCCTTCCTCTGTTTTCCTGATCTGTCACCTTGTCAGTGAGATATTTTAAGTTTTCTTCTATTTTGTCAGTCTTTTGACTTTGCTTAATTAATTCTTGCTGTTTTTCAAGATCATTGGCTTCCAGTTGCTCAATTCTGGTCCTTAAGACCTGCTTTTCTGCTTTAACCTTTTGATTTTCTGCTATAATTTTTTTTTCAGCTATAATTTTTTGATTCTCTTTTTGAACCATTTCCTATTCATCTTGACAGAAGGCTTCCATCTTTTTGATAAGCTCCAATTTAAATTCTTCCAAAGCTTGTGGACAATTTCCATTTTTTTAGAAGGTTTTGTTTTTGCTTGAATTTCCTCCTGTATATGCTCTGTAGCCTGGGTTTTTCCTCCATAAAAATTTTCAAGGGTCACTGCCTTTCTTTTTTTTTTTGCTTTTTTTGGAAGGGGTTTGGGGCTCCTGTGCAGAATTATCCATCACTATGGAAGATTTACCTTCCTTTTTTAGTTAGAAACCTGAGTGAGTTGGGCAGGTTCTCTGTGTATGGAGTTAAGGAGCAAGGATTTTGCCTGAGGCAAGCTCTCGAATCTCTGCAGCTGCGCTACCTTCCCAGGGGCACCCACAGTCTGCGCTCCCCCACCCACCAGAGTTTCAGGTGTAACTGCTCTCAGGGGTAGGTCTTTGGTGGTCTTAGTTAGCTCCCAAGACCTAGAGGTGCCCCTTGCTCACTCACTGATACTGGCATGTACTAGCTTTGACTCTGGCTCTGTAGGTGGGTCGGGGAGAGTAGATCAGCTCACACTTGGGTGGGAGCTTTTTCATCCCCTTATAGTGTGGAAATGCCCAAATCCCATGCACCTTCAATGCTGCACCCTACTGTAGTCCCTTCATTCTTATGAAAATGGTTCTTTGGGTCTTTTGAGGTAGTCTATATAAGTGGGTCTAAGGAGAGTTAGGGTCTCGCATCTAGACTGCCGCCATGCTTACCCAGAATCCCAGGCCTTTTAGTTTTAATTAGGTCATTAATTCAGTTCAATTCAGTTCAATCAACCTTAATATGTTCCAAGTACCCAGTCCTAGACACTAGAGATGGTACAAAGACAACAATTAAAGTGTCCTTGGTTTTAAGGATCTTACATTTAAACAGGGAAGGATACAACACTTAAACACACAGATATAATTCAAGGTAACATGGAACATAAATATATTATGAGATTTGGAATCAGAGGCCCTTGGTTTGAATCTTAGCTTTATCACATTTGTCTGACCTTGCGGAAGTCACATCTGGGCCTCTGTTTCTTCACTTATAGCTAATAGTTAACATTTATATGGTACCCATGAAAGTGTATAAAGTGAATTATGGGGCAGGTAGGTGGCTCAGTGGATAGAGAGTCAGACCTATAGGTAGAAGGTACCCAGTTCAAATGTGGTTTCAGATAGGGCATGTCACTTACCCCTAATGACCTATTGCCTAGCTCTTGCTATTTTTCTGCCTTGGAACCAATATTTAGTACTGATTCAAAGACAGAAGGTAAGGATTTTTAAAAAGAGTGTAGATTACTTTTTTTTAAAACCCTTATCTTCTGTCTTGGAGCCAATACTGTGTATTGGCTCCAAGGCAGAAGAATGGTAAGGGCTAGGCAATGGGGGTTAAGTGACTTGCCCACGGTCACACAGCTGGGAAGTGTCTTAGGCCAGATTTGAACCTAGGACCTCCAGTCTCTAGGCCTGGCTCTCAATCCACTGAGATACCCAGCTGCCCCCTAGATTACTTTTTAATCATCTTATTTGAGCTTTAAACTATGGCATATAAGTATATGTTATTCACATTTGACAAATGAGGAAACTGAGGCTAGATGAGGTTAAATGACTTGTTCTGTAAAACAAGAAGAGACTAGGTGATTTTAAGGTCCCTACTAGGTAATATGTGCTATGCTAAATGCTTTCAATTCTATAAACATACCATATTATGTGATAAGGAATCATTGGGGGAAGAAGAAAAACTCAGACAAAGTATTGCAGGAATATTTGAGGGAGGCAAGAAATTAATAAGTGAGAGATCAGGGAAGGCATAGAAGACAAGGTAGCTTAATTTTCCCAACCACTGGCTTTAGTTAGAGGACATTAAAATAGGTGATTGAAAAATGGAAAATTTAATTAACCATTTTATAAAAAAATTAAAAACCCTTACCTTCCATCTTGGAATCAATACTTAGTATTGGTTCCAAGGCAGAGAAGTAGTAAGGGTTAGATAATTGGGGTTAAGTGACTTTCTCAGGGTCCCATAGCCAGGGAATGTCTAAGCTCAGATTTGAATCTAGAACCTCCAATCTTTAGTCTTGGCTCTTAATCCACTGAGCCATCAAGCAGCCCCAAACTACCTTTTTCAACATTGAATTAGTGAGTTAATTTTGGTATGGTGTAGAGATAAGGCAGCTAGCTAATACAATGGATTGAGTGTCTGACTGAGTCAGGAAGACATAAATTCAAATCCAGCTTCAGATACTTACCAGCTATATGACCCACGGCAAGTCACTTAGCCCCATTTGCATCAGTTTCCCCATCTGGAAAGAGATCTGCAAAGGAAATGGAAAACCACTTCAGTATCTTTTCCCAAAACAGGGGGTTACAAAGAGTCATTGGGCTGGCTGAACCACTCTGGGTCAGCCAGAATATACATGAGACCAGAAAATTTAAAGCTATAAGGGGCCTTAAATGTCCTAAGAGTCCAACTCCTTCATTTTACAGGTGAGGTACCTGAGATTTTGAAGACCTTCCCAATCTGGATTCCATTGTACTTTCCAGTTTTATTTCACATGTCATATTATTACCTTCACATGCTAGTACTGGACACATTTGAAACAACTGAACAAGGAAGCACAGATTAGATATATTAGATATAACTTCTAATCTTCTAAATTAACCAAAATTTCTGTAGCTATATGAAACAGCAGCATGGTGTGGTGATAAGAGTTCTTGTGCAGAAGTCATTGGGAGACCTGGTTTTAATTCCTGTCTTTACTTCATAAGAACTACGTGACCCTGTGCAAGTCATTTATGTCTCTGAGATGAAGTTTCTTCTTCTCCAATAGAATAGTTTTGCCTGCCTGCCTGCCTGTCTGTCTGTCTATCTATCTATCTATCTATCTATCTATCTATCTATCTATCTATCCATCTATCTACCAGGCAGTTTCTTACTTTCCCCCTACTCTTCCCACTTTTCCCTGAAAGACAACCATTTAGAGGCTTTATTTCTGCTTCTAAAGTCTTTTAAAACTCAAAATTGTAACCCTGTGATCTTTGCATATAAAGATACAAACACACACAGACTACTTACAATTAAACTAGAAATATTCCATTTTTACTTGACTCCCCTGGAAAATGTTCTACACTAGGAAAGGGAGTGCCATCAGCTGTCAGCTGAGCTGTAGAGATAACCTACTAAGAGTCAGTCAAGATATCCTCCCCGTGGAGATTGATTTCTGCAAATGGAATCAACTTCTGGCAGCTGAAAGTGATAACTTCAAGATGGTCTCCCCCTCCTATTTGTCATTGATCCTTCCTCCATGTGCCAACTCATTATCTAGTGGAGCAGAGGGGAATGGAACCTTGAAGTAATCCATGGTCATCTTTCAAGGGAGGAGCAGAGGAGGGAAGAAGAGACTGCCTGGCATAAAGCATTGATTGGCAAAGGTATACAGCCCACAAATCAATGCATGATATGCTTAGATGGAAAGAGAATTGCTTATTCATGGGGTAAAATTACATTTAAATATCATTAAGATCATGGTACAAGTTGGGGAGAGGTGGCTGTGAAACTTAATATTAACCCATTCGAACTTGTAAAATGATAATCATATATTAACTTGGTTTTCCCTGGTTTCCCGTTTGGCTTCCTCTTCAGATTTAAGGCAATTTAATTCTAATTTGAGACATTGTACTGCCTTGGTGCTTTTCCAAGGGCAGATTAAAGACAATTCCGGGGCTATGGAATGCATCACATTTACCCAAGTAGCAACCTGGTAATTGGTATGAATGAGTACATTTACCCGTGGCACATTAGGAGATCACAAACAGGTATAACAAAAATGATTTTAAAATGGATACTTTACCTTCTCAAATAGAATGTTTGTGACCTCAACAGTTTGTTGTGAGAGGTCATTTCTGCCTTCTGTCTAGATTATCATCATCTGTCTGCTTTGAGTAGACAGCAGTAGAAATTGGCTGATAGCATGCGCTCTTAATGCATGTCTGCCAAAGGGTATTTTTTGGACTCTTAATGGTGCTTCAAAGAGAGCCAGCTTTTGTATTGAAGAAAACAGACTTTTAATGAAACAGAAATCATTGCATTATACACAGAAGAAGACCAGCTTCAAGGGGTGGTTTGACCAAATAATGCATCCCTCACAGAGTCTACATCTTCTTCCTCCTCCTCATTTCTTATTAATACTCTTTCTTAATGTTAATGTTAAAACTCTTGTTTCCTAGTTTCCCATGGCCCCCTGTCATCTTCTTTCCTAGCCCATGTGAACTTTTCCCTCCTATATTTTTTAATGCTTACTTTAGGTCTTAAAATTGATATTAAGTATTGGTTCCAAGGCAGAAGAGTGGTAAGGGCGAGGCAATGGGGATTAAGTGACTTGCCCAGGCCAGATTTGAACCCAGAGTTCTTATTTCTAGGATTGGCACTCTATCCACTGAGTCACCTACCTTCTCCTTTCTCACATTTCAAAACAGTTTTAGAAAGAGGTCTCATGGTCTCTGGGCAAGCAACATAGGAAAGGATATGAAGACTAGATATTTTGTTTCATTGATACAGGGAATTCCCAGATGAGAAAACTCCTACCAAATCAGATCAACATATTTTCTGCAATTATAATCTTAGAGAGTTGCATAAAATTTTGTACTGAGAGGTTTAATGATTTGCCTAGAGATACACAGTCAACATACATAAGAGGTTGAACTTGAACTTAGGTGCTACTGGCACCAAGGCTGGCTCTACATCCATTGTAGAAAATATGTAGAATATGTAGAAAATCTACATAATGATTTTCCATCAATGAAATATTGTAAAATGTTATTTACAAAACTGATTATCTGAACACAATTACAATGTACTCTTCATACAAATAAAGTCAGACCTAAACAATTGCAAAAACATTGATTGCTCCTGGATAGAACACGCCAATATAGTGAAAATTAACATTCTACTTAAATTAATTCACCTATTCAGTGGGCCATAACAATAAAACTATCTAAAATTATTTCATAGAAGTAGAATAAACCAACAAAGTTCATCCAAAAAAACAAAAGGCAAAGAATATTTAAGAAATTAATAAAAATATGAAGGGAGGAGACTTGGCTATACAAGATATCAAACTTTCTATAATGTGGTAATCATTAAAACAATCTGGTACTGCCAATACTGGGTTTGTATCTCAAAGAGATAATAAGGAAAAATACTTGTGTAAAACATTCATAGTTGTGCTCTTTGTGCTGGCAAAAAAATTGGAAAATGAGGGGGTATCCATCGATTAGGGAATGGCTGAACAAATTGTGGTATCTGTTGGTGATGGAATATTATTGTACTGAAAGGAATAAAGAACTGGAAGAATTCTGTGTGAACTGGAATGACCTCTAGGAATTGATGTAGAGCGAAAGGAGCAGAACCAAGAGAACATTGTACACAGAGATTGATTCACTGTGGCACAATTGAATGCAATGGACTTCTCTACTAACAGCAATGCAATGATCCAGGACAATTCTGAGGGACTTATGAGAAAGAACACTATCCATATCCAGAGAAAGAACTGTGGGAGTAGAAATGCAGAAGAAAGGCAACTGCTTGATCACATGGTTCAATGGAGATATCATTGAGGTTTTTGCATTAAAAGTTCACTGTATTGCAAATATGAATAACATGGAAATAGGTTTTGAACAATAATATATGTATAACCTGGTGGAATTGCTTATCAGCTCTGGGAGTGGGAAGGGAAGAGGGGTGGGAAAAATCATGCAACCATGGAAAAATATTCTAAATAAATAAAAAAAGAAAAATAATTTGGTACTGGCTAAAAAAATAGAATGGTGGATCAGTGGAACAGATTAGGTAATCAATACATGGCAATTAATGTCCATAACAACTCAGTGTTTGATAAATCCCAAAATCTAAGCTTTGGGGGAAAGAATTCATTATTTGATCAAAATTGCTGGGGAAAATGGAAAGCAATATGGCAGAGAGAGGCATAGACCAATTGTTTATACCATATGCCAAGATAAATCCAAAATGGACACTTTATCTTGAAAGAAAGGGTGATGCCATAAACAAATTAAAAGAGCATGGAAAATTTACCTGCCAAATTTATGATCAAACAGGACATGTAAAACATTACAAAAAATGAAATAGATAATATCAATTTTATTAAACTAAAAACATTTCTGTACAAATAAAACAAATGCAACCAAGATCAGAAGGTAAACAACAAATTTCTGGGGGAAAATTTATAGCAAGTATCTCTGACAAAAGCCTCTTTTCTCAACTTTTTTTAATTTTTAATTTTTTTATATTATTTTGTCAATTTAGAACATTATTCCTTGGTTACAAGAATCATATTCTTTCACTCCCTCCCCTCCCCCACCCTTACCATAGCCAACATGCAATTCCACTGGGTATATCATGTATCCTTGATCAGAACCTATTTCCATGTTGTTGATGCTTGCACTAGGATGATCATTTAGAGTCTCCATCCCCAATCATATCCCCCTCAACCCATGTAATCAAGTAGTTGTTTTTCTTCTATGTTTCTATTCCCACAGTTTTTCCTCTGAATGTGGATAGTGTTTTTTCTCATAAATTGCTCTGGGTTTTTCAGGATCACTGCATTGACACTAATGGAGAAGTCCATTATATTTGATTGTACCACAATAAATCAGTCTCTATGTACAATGTTCTCCTGGTTCTGCTCCTTTTGCTCTGCATCACTTCCTGGACGTTGTTCCAGTTCCCATGGAATTCCTCCAGTTTATTATTCTTTTGAGCACAAATAGTATTCCATCACCAACATATACCACAATTTGTTCAGCCATTCCCCAATTGAAGGGCAGTCCCTCATTTTCCCATTTTTGGCCACCACAAAGAGTGTAGCTATGAATATTCTTCTACATGTCTTTTTCCTTATTATCTCTTGGGGGTACAAACCCAGCAGTGCTATGGCTGGATCAAAGGGCAGACAGTCTTTTAGCGCCCTTTGGGCATAATTCCAAATTGCCCTCCAGAATGGTTGGATCAATTCACAACTCCACCAATAATGCATTCATGTCCCAACTTTGCCATATCCCCTCCACATTCATTACTTTTCTTTGCTGTCATGTTAGCCAATCTGCTAGGTGTTATTCTCAACTATATAGAGAACTGAATCTAATTTGTAAGAATACAAAACACTTCCCAATTAAGAAATAGCCAAAGGATATGAACAGGTAGTTCTCAGAGGAAGAAACTAATACTATCCATAGTCATATGAAAAAATACTTCATGTCACTACTGATTAGAGAAAGGCAAATTAAAACAACTCTGAGATACCACCTCAATTCTACCAGATTGAATAATATGACCAAAAAGGAAACTGATATATGTTGGAGGAGATGTTGAAAAATTGGGACAGTAATAAACTGTTGGTGGAATGGTGAGCTGATACAACCATTCTTAAGATCAAAATGAACCAGGCTCAAAGGGCCACAAAACTATGTGTACCCCTTGACCCAGCAATACTGCTACTGGGTCTGTATCCTAAAAAGATAAGAGATAAGGGAAAAGGACCTATGTGTGCCAAAATATTTTACCAGCTCTTTTTGTAGTGGCAAAGAATTGGAAACTGAGGGATTGTCCATCACTTAGGGATTAGATGAACAAATTGTGTTATATGGTGGTAATGAAATGCTATTGTGCCATAATGAATGATGAACAGGATGAATTTAGAAAAAAACCTGCAAAAACTTATATAAATTGATGCAAAGTGAAGTGAACAGAACCAGTAGAATAGTGTGTACAGTAAAATGAATATGAAATGAAATAAAGGACTAAACCATTATCAGCAAAGCATGTCTTCAAGATAATCATAAGAGGGTCATGAAGAAAATGCATCCATAACTAAACAAGCAATTATTGAAACTGAGAACAGATCAAAGTAGGCCATCTTCCACTATACATCCTTCATCATGAGATTTCTATTTTATGTGTGATATGTGTTTTCTATCATGATATGAGCAACATGGAAATATGTAATACATGAAAATATAGGTTTAACTTATATCAGACTATTCCCCACCTAGGAGAAGGGGAGAAATATGAATTTTAAAATATCAGAAAACAGCTGTCAATAATTGTTTCTATATATAACTGAAAAATTAAAAGGAACACTTTTAAAAAGTTGGTTATATGGGCATTTTTCAGTTTATTAAAAATAATATGTAAAGGAGAATGATGACAGTGGTGAAGTTCACTGCAGGGTTATCATATATTATTCTTAAAATGTGGTGCCCAAAATAAAACACAGTATTCCCCACGTGTTCTCACCAGGGCAGAGAACATTTGGGATTAACACCTCCCTCGTTTTGAACTCAATGCTCCTATTAGCATGGCCTTTTTATCAAATTAGATTTGGTTTTTTGTTATTATTTGTTTTTGGCTACCATGACACACTTCATAATTATATTGCCTTTCCGGTACACTGAAAGCCAGGGCTCTTTTTAATTTAAATAATTTCTAGTCATTCTCCCCTTGTCCAGCATATGTGACATAATTTTTTAAACCCAGGTAGGACTTTGCTTTTATCCCTATTAAGTTTCACCTTACTGAATCCAATCAATCAACAGGCATCCTCCCTGCTCCATCTAATGCCAGGTGGCTAATGTTTGAAAAACAACCTTCATAGCTATGCCTCCATAACCACTTCTCATTGTCATTGCTGCCACTCTTATAGCCTAATGTCTCCATTACTGCAAAATCCTATTAACTGCTTTCCTTGTCTCTGGTCTCATTCATCTCAACTGTGTCTTGCACTCATTAGTAAAAGGGCTGAGAAGATTCAAAGTTCCTTCTGCAAAATAATTTCATTTCTGTTCCTCTCCAAGCAAAAATCCTTGCCTTCAGATTTTAAAGTAACCAACTAAACTTTCTTAAGAGAATATCCTTTTTTTCTTAATGTCTGTTTTGATGGAAAGAACACTGGATAAGGACGTAGGACTCTTGGGATCTAGTCTTTGCTCTGGCACCAGGCAGCTGTACAATCTTGCACACTTACTTTGAAAAAATTTTACCTTCAATACCTACCTTACTAACAACTCTAAAACAGAAGAGCAAGGAGTAGGCAAATAGGATAAAGTGACTTGCACAGGAACACACAGGTAGGAAGTATTTA
The DNA here is from genome assembly GCF_027887165.1 of Monodelphis domestica. Taxonomy (NCBI): domain Eukaryota; kingdom Metazoa; phylum Chordata; class Mammalia; order Didelphimorphia; family Didelphidae; genus Monodelphis; species Monodelphis domestica. The sequence continues at coordinate 74,965,615 of NC_077231.1, read as the reverse complement.
AGACCATATTTGAACCCAGATCTTCCTGACTCCAGGCCTGGCATTCTATCCACAGTGCCACTTAGCTGCCCTAAGCCATTTACTTTCTAAGGTCCTTAGTTTTCTCAGGTCTGAAATGAAGGTGCTGGACTATATCAATTCTAAATTTATGATACTATAATCTTACAAGTGTAGCATCCAGAGCTTATGTGCAATACACACTTTAGTCAACAACATTGTATACTTGCATTATGGTTCCTGTTGGTGGATAATATCTTTTGTTGTTAACTTGTTTCAGTCAGGTTTAACTCTTCAGGATGCCATTGGGATCTTCTTGGCAAAGACACTGAGTGGTTTGCTGCTTCTTTCTCCAGTTCATTTCATAGATGAATTGAGGAAAACAGGGTTAATTTGACTCTGCCAAGGTCACACTGCTAGTAAGTGTTTGAGGACCGATTTGAACTCTGGAAGAAGAGACTTCCTGACTTCAAGCTTGGTACTCTATGGACTGTACCACCTAGCTGCCCTAAATTATATCTAGAATTTGTCCAGCACTCATTTCAGATATATTACATTTAATAAGTCACCCAGTTGGTGATGTTAACTATTTATGCATCTCAATCCACATTGTTCTTGTGTTGCTTCACTTAGAACACCAGAAGCAAAACACTTGGTTCTCACTCTCATTCACTCCCTTGAAAAAAATGCCGTCATTAAATAATGTGCCCACCGAAAAGGCAGGGCTAGTCAACTGAACAACATTGCTCAAGGTTTTTATAAAACTGTGTTTGAGACTATTATTCAAACTGCCACTCTCTACCCAGTCTTATGCAATGAATTCTTTCTTGAACATTGTTCTAAGCAAAAGCAGCATTTCAGCTGATGAATTTATACACTTTCCCCTATCTGGAAAATAGTACGTATGGATCCTCTTTTTCTACCTAATATAGCTTCAGAAATCTGAGAGAGAAATTATGGATGAAATATTGTCATTTGTTCAGTTTTGCTACTTATAACTTCTGCCTCTTTCAAAAGTCTCATGCTATGTTTTATTTTTAATATTAACTTTTATTATTTTATAATTGTATTTATATACATTTATAAAAATAAACATTTATTTTAATTTATTTTTAAATGTTCATGTAACTTTGAAATAAAATTTTTCATTCTAGCTCTCTTTCCTTTGACTAATGGATAAAAAATGAAGTAGAAGTTGATACAGTTTGGCTCTTCAAAGTATTTTATAATTCTGGTCCTTTTATTAAGTCTCCACTATGCTATGTCACCCTTCTAAATTTCAGTGGCCTAGTGACTAGAGTGGTATGGGCTTCAAGTAAGGAAGATCTAGGTTCAAAATTTGCCTTTAATATTTATTATTTGCATGATCTTGGAAATTAATTTACTGTATTGGTTAAACTGTCAGATTTGATGTCAGGAACCCTGGGTTCAAATTCTGATGCTATACCTCCTATCAATATGGCCTTGGTCAAGTCCCTTAATCTTTTTGAGTCTCAGTTACCTTAGCTGAAAATTTAAGAGTTCTCAGTAGATGAAATGAATGAATAAAAAATGATGTCTTTACTATGATCTCAAAGCTGGGAAGATAAAAAAAGCAAAAATAGCTCTTGCCCTTAAGAAACTTACCTTCTAATAAGGGATAGGACCATAAAGGTGAATGGTGGCCAGGGAGAGGTATTTTGGTTTGGAAAGTTACAGGGGTAGAAAGTGAAGCTTTAGTGGAATAGATTGACACGTTTTATTCAATAACTACAGCAGATTTGATTTGATCATGTTTCATGGAATAAGAATTGGGAATGGAGAGAGAGGATAGTTTTAAAGGGAGAGGCTTCAGGAAAAGAAAGAGTTCTCTTTCCATCTAAAACTGACATATGGTTAATGAATACAGGTCTGGTTCATTTTTCTTAAAATTCATTCTTTTATTTTAGGTTCAAGAGAGTAAAGAGGATTATGACCTTATGGGTTTCAAGAGGTCAAGAGAGTCAACTACCAGGAGATGTGGGAGAGGAATCCATGTCAGGCTTCTGAACTATACAGTCCACCACTGGTGGAATAAGGAGGGAGGATCTAGCTCTTAGTTGGCTGAGACAAAGACTCATTTGAATGTGGAGCTGTCAGGGCAAAAATTAAGTAGCAATTTAATTGTGTGATTCTATTCTCTCATATGGAAAAGATGGGGTTACACTGGCAGATCACTGAACTGTCTTCTAGCTCATAATCTGTTGTGTATATAACCAGAATGGTATAGTTATTAGAGGGCTAGATTTAGAGCCAGGAAGACCCAGGCTTGAATTCTATCTCTGATGTTTCATACCTTTGTGACCCTAGGCAAATAATTTAATAGCTCCTGGCCCCAGGTTCCTCATATATAAAACTGCTGGGATCGGACTTCATAATCGCTATGGTCACTACCAGCTTGAAACATGAGTCTATCAATTATTCTGTTTTATAGTGGTTGGCAAAAATGCTCAATAATTTCATTCCTGATCCTAAGAAACCCCCACTTGGAACTCTACAAATGGTTCATCATTTCAAATCATTCATAAATTCAAATAACCTATAGTCTTTTCTCTATTGTTTCCCTCTTTTAAAAAGAATCTCATTTCCTCCTTGGGGCACTGATGAGAAGTTGTTCTGATACACCTGATTATAATGTACCCCTTATCTTCTATATTACTTCAGGAAACCTTTTGCAGTACTTTTTGGCCTGAATTTAAGAGTCAAATGTGTTGATATGTCTAGATACTAAATCAGAGGGAAAGATAAGACTAAGCCTCCAGGTAACATTGTTTAGGGAAACTTATTTTCAAATCTGATATCAGAAATTTGAAAACAATGACTTGGGTATCTGTGAATGTTGGATTTTCACTATGTGATACAAGAATTTGATATGGGTGAATCTGGAATAGGAGTTCTTCATACTTTTGGTTTCATTGCTCCCTTGGATTATTTGCTCAAGTGCATGGACCCTCCCTCAGAAAAATATTTTAAATGTATAAAATAAAATACAGAGGGTTACAAAGGCAATTATTTATATTGAAAGTTATATATATATATATATATATATATATATTTAAAGCAAAAATCTTCACCACCTCATATTAAGAACTGACCTAAATAAAACATTTAGAGCTAGAAGGGACCTCAGAGTCATCTGTTAAACACTTTCATTTTATAGGTGAGGAACTGAGACGTAGAGAAGTTAATAACTTGGTAACACATGTTCTCAGAAGTAGGATTTGAATCTGGGTTCTCTGACTTTTGAACTTTTCAGAATGAGAGAATAGCAAGATGTCTAGATAGCCAGCTGCAGGGCCAGGAGGACCTGGATTCAATTCCTTTTTCTCTGTCATATGCTTCCTGTTCACTCCAGGGATATAATTTAACCTTTTAGTAATTGAAGCAACTCTCTAAGACATTAAGTTGCAGGAAAAGGGCCAACCTGAATTGAAACAGTTAGTTTGCTTAGCTGAGAATTCTCAGTACTAATGAAATGACAGATTGATTCCTCATCCTTATATTACCTAGCTTCCAAAGTCTTTGAAACAATTTCTCATCAAGAAATGGAAGGAAAGAAGGAATGAAGAAAGGAAAGAAAGAAAAAAGGGAAAGAAAGATGTGATCTTCATCTGTCTCTTTTCATTTCATAATTGAGGAGACTGAGGCCCAGAGAGACTAGGTGATTCAAGAGTTTGCCTTTTTTCCATTACACCATGGTAGCTGTGAGAAGGAAGTAGATTGTTTCAATTTTAGGAGAAGTATATTCTGTTAGGACATATGGTGGAAATTACTGTTTACTCTACCATTCTGTGACTAGGTTTTCCTTTCTTTTTTTTCCAATCTAAAGTAGCATTCTTTCCTTTGTTCTTGAAATAGAAAGTGAATCAATTAATAGTCAACAGAAGTGAATTGGACCTGGAATTCATTCATGAGGAATACTGTAAGCATCAGGATGAGACTTCTTTACTTTCAAGATGTTCTAGTCTTTCATCCAGGAAGCAAAATCCTCCCTATCCATGCCCATCTGCATCCCATGGCAACTGACAACTGTTTCTTCTGGTATTACAATTATGGTTTATTAGAGACAGCTTTATTCATCTATCTACTTACCAACTACTCTCTTCCCTATTTCCCTATCTATCTACTTTCCTATATATCTGCTTATCTTCTGTCTATCTCTTTCTTTCTCTGCCTATCTGCCTCTCTGTCTCTGTCTTTGTCTCTCTCTCTCTGTCTCTCTCTCTTGTTCTGTGTGTGTGTGTGTCTCTCTTTCTCTCTCTATATATATAGATAGATATAGATATAGCTATATCTACAAGCCTATCTAGATCTATCATACATCTATCTCTCTACCATCAGCTCCTCCATCAATCTCTCTATATCTATTATTCATCCATCCATCTACCTTTATCTATCATTCATCACTCTATTTTTATCTCCATCACCTACTTAATTATATTTATTTATTCATTCAATCATCTATTCATTCATTTGCCTGTTTATTTACTAGACATTTCATTGATGCCATTTCTAGAAAAAAATATCTTTTTGCTTCAAAGAAAAAGAGCTTAAAACTCAACCAACCAAGTGTCCACATCTGATAAGGAAATCTAGTGTTCTGCCTTAGCATTCTCTCATTCCTTTTGGAGGCAGTTCATAAGTTCACAGATTTTGACCTTGAAAAGATCTTGGAAGGATATCTATTCCAAGCCTCTCATTTTACAGATTCAGAAACTGAGAACTTGGGGAGCTGCATGAGTTATCCAACATCATTTGTGTAGTTAGTGACACAATCAGGTCTCAAACCAAGACCCTCTGACCCAAATTCCAGCATTCTTTCTGCTGCACCATATCCTAAATTATTAGATTTGTAAGTTCAGGAAACTCATAGAGATGGCCTACTTGGCAGTATTGACAAGCACATTTCAACTATGACTATTTTCTAATTCAAAGGCATATGGCTCTCTACAGGTAAGGCTTTCAGCAGGTCATAAAATGCTTAAACAGATGGGACAGTGTTATTAGCATGGATAATATATTTTCATTGTATCTTGATGGAAAGTGATTTTTGAGATAATAGCCTAGACAAATGTTTGCAGAATCTGTCTGGCTAACTCTTCCCAAAGGCAATCTGGGCTTTAGGAGCAAATCTACACTTTGAACAAAATAAAAGACTATTACATCATAGAACTTCAATTTAGTTTATTTCTAAAGATAGAATAATTAGATTAGCATTAATATTGTATTACCCAGTGACAACTCAGAGTTCCATTTTAGACTACCCGGGGACCATATTCACTGGATCTAAACACTCTGATTTCAAAGTTGGACTCTTCAAATTTTTGTAGGTCATAGAGACTTCAAATTTATAGTCGGCAAGAATGTAAGTCCCTTCAAGGCAGGATTTGCTTTATTTTTTTTTTAATCCCCAATACTTAGGTCAATGCCTGCTATATTTAATGAACATACAATGTCTATTGATTGATTGACTGAAAGTTAGAGGGTCATCCCCTAGGGTAAAATATCATAAGAAAAAGGTAAATACCAACTGAAGTAGGTATCATTACCATCCTATTCAAGTTTTGTTCCTTAATAAATCAGCTGATTATGACAAAATTTAAACACAGAAGGGAAAAGAATGAACAAGATTCAGGCCCATTTAGTTCCCCTTTCACAACTCTTTGCATCATCTTTATTAGTTCTTTAGCTTAACATATTTTGCATTATTGTCATTATCCTCCTCATCTTTAATTTGATGAAATTCAAGTAGAAAGGGATATTGAGACTAGCCACTCTTCTATTATTGGTTATGTTTAGTTTTATTTACACTATGATGCTACTGGATAAAGTGATTGATTTCTCTAATTGGATAGAATGTTGGCAAGTAAACTCAACTTCTTTTGGTTCACTAAAATCTTATGGAAAGTTCTAAAAACTAACAAGATAACAGGAATGACATGTATGCCATGCTGTTTCCACACATATTTAATTTCTTCTACTTGGCAGGCAGATTGGTGGTACAATGAATATAGTGTGCAATTTAGAGTCAGGGATACCTGAATTCAGATCCAGCTTTACAAATTTACTAGCCATGAGAACACAGGCAAGCCACTTACTACTTAACAGGGATAATAATAATGCCTGCCTCACAGGGTGGGTATGAAGATCAGTTAGTTAGCATATGTAATGAGCTTTGCAATCCTTATTGATTGATATCATTTTCTTTTGAAGATGGCCAATGACATCTCAACATGATGTCTTGACTTGTTGAGTTGAATTTAAGTGAGGCAGAATTGCACAAAGTCATCAGCTTCACTCTTCCAATGTTAAAGTTTGACACTCTTCCAGTGCCAAAATAAAATAGGTGCTAATTATTATTATTATTATATCTTGTAAACATTCATTGTCATCCCCTTCCCATTTAATAAACTACATTGGCAAAAGGATAAAATTACCTAGAGGATCAAAAAAATTCTTCTGTTTGACATGTGTGTTTCTTCTCTCCTTGACTCCATCCTACTTTTCTAGACTTCTCTCCATTCACACTATGGACCAGTCAAAATAGTCTAGGCAACTATTTTTCTCTCAGTTACAATTTGTTGCAGAGTTTCTCCTGGTTTCATGCATAATTTCCTTGATCAATAAATCTAAATCCTTTAACAATAACCTTGTCATCATTTCTACTGGCAGTGACTATTTTAAATAGCCCCCATAAACACTTCTATTTCTGCAAACAAATTTATTTAGTGCTTCTTTGTGCATATAGTTTTATTTGATTTCACATAGATAGCATTCATAGTTGTTCTTTTGGTTCCATTTCTGTATCTTAGCCATTTCATAGGCATAATCTAGAAGTTAAATTAGGTCAAGCATTCTAAACTGTGGTCCATGAACTTGCTTAAAATAGATAGATACATAGATAAAAATAAAGGTAGATAATTGACTTCTTTTGCAATTCTTTGCATCTTATTTCATTTTATGAATTACCACCCCCCCCCATCATTTCCATAAGAGGTTAAGAGATTGTCAGAGGAGACCATGATGCAGTGGTACCTTGATAAACAAGCACCTTGAGTCACTAGCAATTTGAGATATGAGCATTCACAAACTGGATTTTTTGCTTTATGTCATGAGCAGATATTTGAATCACGAACTTCTGCCAATGGGAGGAGACTGAGGCAGATGGAATGATCAGTACAAGTGAGATTAAGGAAATGTTGAGGATTTGGGAAAAATTGAAGAGTTTCTTGAAAAGACAAATGCAGAAAAAGTTGCAACAGGTCATGTGTTGGAGCTGTGTGACATCACTTGTTTCACACATTATGGAAATGTTCTGAAAGGGAGGAAGAAACAAACTTTCATGGGAAGGTTTTTGTTGTGAAATTGAGGAAAGTATGGCAAAACAGCCAGAATTCAGTGAAGAAAATGGTAAGTAAAGTAAAAAAAATAGCAACTAAGTTTAGCAATAAAATTACAAATTATAAGTAATGTGTAAGGTCAGCTTTGTATTTAAATGTAACATTATGTGTGTAGAGAGTAAATTATGTTATGCGATAGTGGAAGAAATGAAAACCTTCACTGCCAGCATCTTCACCTGACCTTGAAGGTAAATAACATTTCATAAGCAAGTTTATTTATTTACATCCTTTCTTATGATCTAGAATTATATTTATTTGTTATTCATAAAGTACATTTTCATATTTAAAAGCATATAAAACAAAACAATTAGTGTGGGTTGTGGGGGGGCTAGGATGGATTAATTGCATTTCCATTCATTTAAATGGGGAGATTCGATTTGATACATGAGTAAATTGAATTACAAGGCTTGGCCATGGAACTAATCAAACTCGTGTTTCAAGGTACCACTGTACATAAAAAAGATCAAGACTTATGATAATAAAGTGATAGCACCCTAGTGCAATTATCAGTAATATGGAAATAGGTCTTGATCAATGACACATGTAAAATCCAGTGGAATTGCTCAGCGGATGGGGGTGGGGAGGTTAGGGATGAGGAAGCAGGAGAGGAAAAGAATACGAATCATGTAACCATGGAAAAATCTTCTAAATTAATTAATTAAATAAAAATTTTCAATACAAAGAAATAAAGGGATAGCCACCACCATAGAAGGCAGTCTAAATGCACATTGAACATCCCATCCTTTACTTTATTTCCTCCATGAATTTTTCTTTAGTGTAAGCAATATGTGCCTTGTTTCACAACAGGAAAGAATAGAAATATATATTATATAATAGTAAATGTGTTAATATAAAGTATAACCTAGATCATATTACCTGCCTTCTTGGGGAAGAGGGAGGATTGGGAAGAAGGGAGAGAACATAGATTGAAAAATATTAGAAAATGAATATTAAAAATGTACTGACATTATCTGGCAAAAAATAAAAATAAATTAATAAAACAATAAGGATCACTGCCTTAGATTTTTTAAAAAGTGTATATACTTACCATCCTTACAATTGCTGTGGGAAATGTTGCTTATTCCAAAAGATTTCTATGAATTTTTAACCTGTTTATGTGACCTGACTCCTATCATCCCCCTTCCTTTTCAAGATGAGTGCATTAATCTTTCTGGAGTTGCTTGGGGCTAATGGATTCCTGTGTGTTTCAATAACATTGGTCAGTTTTTGTTTAGATCCTTTTTAAAAAAGAATGTTCACTTACTGTTGTTGTGACTATTATTATTCCTCCACTGAAGTCTCCTCTGATTTCTCATCACAACATGAAGGGAGCTATGGGTTCTTTGAAACTATGCCAGAGAAGTATAGTTTCTAGCAGAACTTATTAAATTGGAAAAGCTTCTGATATGTAACTGGCAATGGGTCTCTGTGTGTGTGTGTGTGTGTGTGCATGTGTGTGTACATGTCTTTTGTTTGAGGATTAGTCTAGCTAACTGGAACTTATTACAAGGTTATGCCACATGGATTTATTTTTTTAACCACAGCAGTTCTTAAATATCATCCACTATGTTTTGGGGGTTGCAATCTGCGTCAGTGGAGGATGTATCCACACCAAAGGAAACCATGGATTCTTGAAGTAATAAGTAAATATTGCTGTTATTACTAGGACTAATAACATCTTTTACAGGATGTTTACCAAACCCTATCATTTACTTCTGGCTTGGTAAACTTGCTGCCATCTGTTAACGGTCCTGAGCCCTTCATTTCAAAGATATCCTTAATTGAGGGGAGAAAGGAATATGAGAACATCAATGAAGACAACAAATCCCCCCCTTCCCCAATGGCAGAGATATTTATGCTATCTATGGCTTCTAATAGAGGAGGCAAATATTATAGTTTATATGAGCATCAAGAGAATTATTTTTATTATTTTTATTTTTTTATTTGGTCAATTTCAAACATTATTCCTTGGATACAAGAATCATATTCTATCCCTCCCATACCTTCCCCCACTTTCCTGTAGCCGACAAGCAATTCCATTGGGTGGAATTGTAACAGCATCAAGAGAATTTTCCTAAAAAACAACAAATATTCAAATAATCTGGATTGGGAGGAAGTCAATCTAGATGACAAAATCATCAATTTCAAAGTGGAAGGGATCTTATTAAACCTCTAACCTATGTATTTTTAGTCTTTTTTGAGTCATTGACACAGACTTTTGAAAGCTGATGAAGCCTTTCCAGAATTATTATACACAAAATAAAATATAAAGGACTAAACCAATTAAATAAAAATGTTATTAAAATATTTAAAAAATAATAATAGCTAATATTTATATAGTGTTTACCATATGCCAGGCACTGGGTTAAACACATTTTTTTATTATCTAATTTGATTCTCACAGTGCTAAGAGGGAGGTACCATTATTATTCCCATTTTAAAGATGAGGAAACTGAGGGAGAGAGTAAAAAGTAAAGTAAAAAGACTTACAAAGTGTCATATAGATAGTATGAGGATTGGTTTAAACTCAGATCTTCTTGACTTCAAGAGCAGAGCTGTATCCATTATATCACCTAGTCATAGTTGATGGATGCCCCCTTCCCCTGGCCCCTTTCTCCTCCAATCCAGTTAAGAACCTTTCTCTATTTTAATGAGTAAACCACAAAGGTTGCTGAATTTCTTTTTTGTCTTTTGTGAAATGAGAAGTAAATCTCTATACCTCCTTCTAGATTTAAGGTTGACTCTTTATTTTATAGATAGTTATCAAACATTTATTTGGCATTTACTATATGCCCTGGGCAGCTAGGTGGGATAGTGGATAGAGTATTAAGCCTGAAATATGGAAGGCTCATTTTCCTGAATTCAAATATGGCCTTAGACGCTTGTAGCTGTAGGATCATGAGCAAGTCACTTAACTTTATATGCCTCAGTTTATTCATCTCTAAAATGAATTGGAGAAGGAAATGGCAAACAAAATTCCAGTGTCTTTACCAAGAAAATACCAAATGGGGTCAGGAAGAGTCAGACATGACTAAAACTGAAAAACAACTGAACAACAAAGAAAGTATTATTTAATGTGGATCTTTAGGAAACCTACTTTAGGGAACATGAAGTTTTTAATTAGCATATCAATTGCTCATGCATAAATTGATGCTTGAGGGAATTTTAAATCAGTGAATCTTCTTAAGTGGCTTGATCATTGTCCCCAATTTTGTTTATGCTATTAGTATACTTAGAAAACCCTTTTAATTACAAAAGCTACACCTGACAATTTTGATTACAGGAAGTAGAAAAGCTTTGGCATGAAAAGGGTTAATATCCCTAGGATAAGAAGGAAAGTGGTTGAATAAAAAAAAAAAAACCTTTTATATTAGAAACCTTTGATAAAGTTTTGATAGTGAAGCCATATAGAGAACTAAGAGAAATTAGTGAGATCAAAAGCCAGTTCCCATTGGAGAGCCTAATACAAAGCCCCATGATAGGACACACAAAAGTGCACCCTTTCTCCTTTAAGTGGAGTAGAGATTCTCTTTGATGTAGCAAAAGACCACCTTAGCTTAATCATTGTTTTTGTTTCCCGAAGGTAGCCCTATGAAAAGTTTGGGTTGTCTAAGAAGAACCAGTGCCTCTGGTGGGAGGGCCAGTGTTCTGTCCTCTATGGCAGTACCTAGCTACCAAGGGAGGACCAGAACCTCCTTCCTGGTTGGAAGACTCACTGAACCCTTTCCAGGGATGCTCATCTAATTTTGATGTCTGAGACTTACCCAGCTCACCCCTGTGGCTCTGAGAAGTTGTAGCAAGCACAGGGGCCACACTTCAGGAAAACCCTCTTGGCATAGGGGATACCCCAGTGGAGGGTAACTGACAGTACTCAGACCTACTGGTGAGTTAGGGAGATGGGTACCCCAAGTACCCAGGTGGCAGGGATAGATGAGAATAATTTGTTTCAACACCCACAAAAATGAAGCAGGTGCTATGAAGCCCTTAGAGTGTGGTCAGACACTGCAATCGATGCCATGGTCATCAATTGCATGCCAGTTCACCTTTGTTCATCCTGACTTTTGTCCTGCTACTAGACTTGGATGACTCTGGAAGAGAGAGTGAGATGGATGACTTTGTGCATCTCTGCCTCAGTTAAATCCAATTCATGCACAAGAGAAGTCATGACCCCATTATATCAATGACCCTCTTCAAAAATGAAGGATGAACAGCAAATGAGACCCTCAACTTAGAAAGGCCATCTAATCAATTCCTCATTTTATACATAAAAAAATGGAGGCTCAGAGAAGTCACATAGGCTGTCATGGGTGGTCCTTGAACCCATGTTCTTTGACTCTAGATTCAATACACTTTCCCATATATTTATGCCATTTTCTTGTTCTCCATTGCTCCCAGCAGTCAACTAATAGTCAATAATGAATGAGCATCTATTAAGCACCTCCTATGTGCCAGGCACTGTTGTAGGCATTAGAGATAAAAACAAAATAAGGAATCTTTTTCCTATATCCACCACCCCATCTTTAATGATATTATGACTATCCAGAGAGATTTCAGCATAGCATGGTCATATAAATGATGATGATTCATTTATTTGTAAAATAAAAACTTATGGTACTATTTGTAGGCACAGTGTAAAAATAAAAAACCAAATCAAACCAACAAACACAAAACAGCCTATAATCTACTAGGGATATACAGCATATATACCAATAAAGAAATATAAGAAAATTTGATCTTTGAGAAAGTGTTATCAATCAAGTATTGATTAGGTGGCATAACTGATAGAGTGCCCACTTGGACTCAACCATCCCATCAGTGCTCTATGCTACTGGCTTGAGACTCTTAAGTTGTACAGAAAGTGCAGAATTGCATTGTTGTTCAGTCATTTCAATCTCTTCAGGACCCTATATGGGGTATTTTTTTTAATTTTAAACATTATTTTATTTGGTCATTTCCAAATATTATTCACTGGAAACAAAGATCATTTTCTTTTCCTCCCACCCCCCCTCCCACCACCTTTCCCTCTCCCATAGCCGACGCACGATTCCACTGGTTATCACATGTATTCTTGACTCGAACCCATTTCCCTATTGTTGGTATTTGCATTAGAGTGTTCATTTAGAGTCTCTCCTCAGTCATATCCCCTCAACCCTTGTAGTCAAGCAGTTACTTTTCATTGGTGTTTTTACTCCCACAATTTATCCTCTGCTTGTAGATAGTATTTTTTAGATCCCTGCAGATTGTTCAGGGACATTGAATTGCCACTAATGGAGAAGTCCATCACCTTCGATTGTACGACAATGTATCAGTCAGTCTCTCTGTACAATGTTTTCCTGGTTCTGCTCCTTTCACTCTGCATCACTTCCTGGAGGTTGTTCCAGTCTCCATGGAATTCCTCTACTTTATTATTCCTTTTAGCACAATAGTATTCCATCACCAACATATACCACAGTTTGTTCAGCCATTCCCCAATTGATGGGTATCCCCTCGTTTTCCAATTTTTGCCCACAACAAAGAGTGCAGCTATGAATATTCTTGTACAAGTCTTTTTCCTTATTATCTCTTGGGGGTACAAACCCAGCAGTGCTATAGCTGGATCAAAGGGCATACAGTCTTTTATCGTCCTTTGGGCATAGTTCCAAACTGCCTCACAGAATGGCTGGATCAATTCACAACTCCACCAGCAATAAATTAGTGTCCCCACTTTGCCACATCCCCTCCAGCATTCATTATATTCCATAACTGTCATGTTAGCCAATCTGTTAGGTGTGGGGTGATAACTCAGAGTTGTTTTGATTTGCATCTCTCTGATTATAAGAGATGTAGAGCATTTTTTCATGTGCTTATTAATAGTTTTGATTTCTTTATCTGAAAACTGCCTATACATGTCCCTTGCCCATTTATCAATTGGAGAATGGCTTGATTTTTTGTACAATTGATTTAATTCTTTGTAAATTAGAGTAATTAAACCTTTGTCAGAGGTTTTTATGAAGATTGTTTCCCAATTTGTTGCTACCCTTCTGATTTTGGTTACATTGGTTTTGTTTGTACAAAATCTTTTTAATTTGATGTATTCCAGATTATTTATTTTGCATTTTGTAACTCTTTCTAATTCTTGCTTAGTTTTGAAGTCTTTCCCTTCCCAAAGGTCTGACATGTATGCTATTCTGTGTTCGCCTAATTTTCTTATAGTTTCCTTCTTTATGTTCAAGTCATTCACCAATTTTGAATTTATCGTGGTGTAGGGTGTGAGGTGTTGATCTAAACCTAATCTTTCCCACACTGTCCTCCAATTTTCCCAGCAGTTTTTATGAAATAGTGGATTTTTGTCCCAAAAGCTGGAATCTTTGGGTTTGTCATATACTGTCTTGCTGAGGTCGCTTGCCCCCAGTCTATTCCACTGATCCTCCTTTCTGTCTCTTAGTCAGTACCAAATTGTTTTGATGACTGCTACTTTATAATATAGTCTGAGATCTGGGACTGCAAGGCCCCCTTCCTTTGTATTTTTTTTTCATTATTTCCCTGGATATCCTTGATCTTTTGTTCTTCCAAATGAACTTTGTTATGGTTTTTTCTAAATCAGTAAAAAAATTTTTTGGAAGTTCCATGGGTATGGCACTAAATAGATAGATGAGTTTGGGTAGGATGGTCATTTTTATTATATTGGCTTGTCCTACCCATGAGCAGTTAATGTTCTTCCAATTGTTCAAGTCTAGTTTTAGTTGTGTGGAAAGTGTTTTGTAGTTGTGTTCATATAGTTTCTGTGTTTGTCTCGGGAGATAGATTGCTAAGTATTTTATTTTGTCTAAGGTAATTTTGAATAGGATTTCTCTTTCTAGTTGTTGCTGCTGAGCTGTGTTGGAATTATATAGAAATGCTGATGACTTATGTGGGTTTATTTTGTATCCTGCAACTTTGCTAAAGTTGTTGATTATTTAAATTAGCTTTTTGGTTGAATCTCTAGGATTCTTTAAGTAGACCATCATGTCATCTGCAAAGAGCGATAATTTGGTCTCCTCCTTGCCTATTTTGATGCCTTCAATTTCTTTTTCTTCTCTAATTGCTACTGGTAGTGTTTCTAATACAATGTCAAATAATAGAGGTGATAATGGGCATCCTTGTTTTACTCCTGATCTTAATGGGAATGCATCTAGTTTATCCCCATTGCAGATGATATTAGTTGATGGTTTTAGATATATACTATTTATTATTTTTAGGAACGACCCTTCTAATCCTTTGCTTTCTAGTGTTTTTAGTAGGAATGGGTGTTTTATTTTATCAAAGGCTTTTTCTGCATCTATTGAGATAATCATGTGGTTCTTGTTGGTTTGCTTTTTGATGTGGTCAATTATGTGGATAGTTTTCCTAATATTGAACCAGCCCTGCATCCCTGGTATAAATCCTACTTGATCATGGTGGATGACCCTTCTGATCACTTGCTGGAGTCTTTTTGCTAGTATCCTATTTAAGATTTTTGCATCTATATTCATTAGGGAGATTGGTCTATAATTTTTTTCTCTGTTTTTGTCCTGCCTGGCTTTGGAATTAGTACCATGTTTGTGTCATAAAAGGAGTTTGGTAGAACTCCCTCTTTGCTTATTATGTCAAATAGTTTGTATACTTTTGGAGTTAGCTGTTCTTTGAATGTTTGATAGAATTCACTGGTGAATCCTTCAGGCCCTGGGGATTTTTTCTTAGGAAGTTCTTTGATGGCCTGTTGGATTTCTTTTTCTGATATGGGATTATTTAAGAAATCTATTTCTTCTTCTGTTAGTCTAGGCAATTTATATTTTTGTAAATATTCATCCATATCACCTAGGTTGGTATATTTATTGCCATATAGTTGGGCAAAGTAGTTTTTAATGATTGCCTTAATTTCCTCTTCATTGGAGGTGATATCCCCCTTTTGATCCTTGATGCTATTAATTTGCCTTACTTCTTTCCTTTTTTTTAATTAGATTGACCAGTACTTTATCTATTTTCTCTGTTTTTTCAAAGTACCAGCTTCTAGTCTTGTTTATTAGCTCAATGGTTCTGTCACTTTCGATTTTATTAATTTCTCCCTTAATTTTTAGGATCTCTAGTTTGGTTTTCTTCTGGGGGTTTTTAATTTGTTTGTTCTCAAGTTTTTTGATTTGCATTTCCAATTCCTTGATCTCTGTCCTCCCTAATTTGTTAATATATGCACTCAGGGATATGAATTTTCCTCTAAGTACTGCCTTGGCTGCATCCCATAAGGTTTGAAAGGATGTCTCGCCATTGTCATTTTCTTCAATGCAATTATTGTTTCTATGATTTCTTCTCTAACTATCTGATTTTGGAGTATCATATTATTTAATTTCCAATTAATTTTTGATTTGGCTTTCCATGTGCCCTTACCCATCAACATTTTTATTGCCTTGTGATCTGAAAAGGCTGCATTTATTATTTCTGCATTTGAGTGCCATGTTTCTGTGACCTAGTGTATGATCTATTTTTGTGAATGTGCCATGTGGTGCTGAAAAGAAGGTGTATTCCTTTTTGTCCCTATTTATTTTTCTCCATATGTCTATTAACTCTAATATTTCTAAGATTTCATTCACCTCTTTTACCTCTTTCTTGTTTATTTTTTTGGTTTGATTTATCTAAATTTGATAGTGGTTGGTTCAAGTCTCCCACTAATATGGTTTTACTGTCTATTTCCTCCTTCAATTCTCCTAGTTTCTCTATTAAAAATTTGGATGCTATACCATTTGGTGCATACATGTTGATTAGTGATATTTCCTCATTGTCTAGCCTCCCTTTTAACAGAATATATTTACCTTCCCTATCCCTTTTGATCATGTCTATTTTTGCTTTGGCTTTGTCAGATATCATGATTGCAACTCCTGCCTTCTTTCTATCAGTTGAGGCCCAAAAGGTCTTACTCCAACCTTTAATTCTAACCTTGTGAGTGTCAACCCGCCTCATATGTGTTTCTTGAAGACAACAAATGGTAGGGTTTGGAGTTCTAATCCAATCTGCTATTTGTCTACATTTTATGGGTGAGTTCATCTCATTCACATTCAAAGTTATGATTGTCATTTGTGGATTCGCTGGCATTTTGATATCTTCCCCTAGTTCTGACCTTTCTCCTTTAGCTATCTCCTTTTGAACCAGTGATTTACTTTAAGTCAGTTCCCCTAATCCCCTCCCTTGATATGCTTCCCTTTCTAGCCCCTCCATTTTTATGCTCCCTTCCCCTCCCCCTCTTCTTCCTTCCCTTTTTATACTCCCTCCCCCCCATCCTTAATTTTTCTTTCTTTCTTGCCCTGTTGGATAAGATAGAATTCAGGATCCCACTGGATCTAGATGTTCTTCCCTCTCAGATTTTATTTCACTGAGAGTAAGGTTTAAGTAATTCCACTTCACACTCTCTTCTTCTCCTTCTCATATGAGAGTTCTTCCCCTCCCCTTCCCATGTGTATCTTTATATGGGAAAGAATATTCTATTAAGTCCCCCCCTATTTCTTGAAGTAAATCTTAGTGTTGTCGATAGTTCCCCCCCTCCCTTTTCCTTTCTTTGCCCCCACTTTCACCAAATCTTCTTAATGCCCCAATCTTTCCCTATGCATGTTTCTTCCAACTACTCTTATGATGCTACAATTTTTGAGAGTTACACAAAACATTTTCCCCAAATATTAATAGATATAATTTGATGTAAATGTAGTACTTATAGAAGAGAGTTTAACTTAAAGAAAAAGATAAGATTTATCTCCTTTTCCGCTTCCTTCATATTTACCTTTTCATGTTTCTGTTGCTTTCAGTGCTTGGATATCAAATTTTCCACTAAGTTCTGGTCTTTTCTTAGCAAATGCTTGGAAATCTTCTATTTTGTTGAATGCCCATACTTTCCCCTGGAAGTATATAGTCAGTTTTGCTGGGTAGTTGATTCTTGATTGGAGACCCAGCTCTCTTGCCTTTCTAAATATCGTGTTCCATGCTTTGTGGTCTCTTAGTGTGTTAGCGGCTAGGTCATGTGTGATCCTTATGGGAGCCCCCCTATATCTGAAGCTCCTCTTCTTGGCTTCTTGTAGGATTTTCTCCTTTTCTTGGAAGCTCTTGAATTTGGCAATTATATTCCTAGGGGTTGTCTTTTGGGGATTTAGTATAGAGGGTGTTCTATGATCCCTTTCTATTTCTATTTTGCCCCCTTGCTCCAGAATGTGGGGGCAATTTTCTTTTATAATCTCCCGTAGAATAATATCGAGTTTATTATTTATCTCTGGTTTTTCTGGGAGACCAATAATTCGGAGGTTGTCTCTTCTCCCTCTGTTTTCCAATCTGTGACCTTTTCAGTGAGATATTTTATGTTTTCTTCTAATTCATTAATTTTTTGGGTTTGCTTTATTGATTCTTGCTGTTTTATGATCTCAATTTCTTTGAGTTGCTTAATTCTGGTCTTTAGGGACTGGTTTTGCTTTTCAGCTTTGTCTGCCCTTCTATTGGATGCCTCGAGCTCTTTTTCCAATTGAGCAGTCTTATCTGTCAGACTGCTGATCTCTTTCTCCCAGTTTTATTTCCAGGTTTCCATCTTTTGGGTAAGTTCCAGTTTGAGATCTTCCAGAGCTTGTTGATAGTTTCCATTTTGGGAGGCATGTTCTGATTTTTTTTTTTTTGGATTTCCTCCTCATTCTCTTCTTTTCCTTGGATACTTCCACCATAAAAGTTTTCAATAGTCACCTTTTTCCCTTTCTTCCTGGAGGCTTGATTTTGGGCCATGTGAGCCATCCCTTTGGTGGTTTTATTCCCCTTTCCTTTTTGGTCTGGCTTCTGGGTGATATGAACGGGTTTTCTGTGAATTTAGGTTGCCTCAGACTAGTTCTTCCCAGCCTCCGAGGTTTCTTAGAGAGCTGGGGCCCTGATCACATCCAAACTGCCCAGGTGTTCAGCTCCGCCCAGGTAATCAGCTCCTGGTCTTCCCCTGGTGTTTAGCTCTGCCCAGATGCTCAGCGCAACCGTCCTGAGTAAGGCTTCACAGCCCCAGCGTGTGATCAGCGCCGGGTTCTCCCATGAAACAGCTCTGAGACGTTGTTTCCTGGCAGTCCCCAGATCCCAAGGACCCTGGAGTGCTCCCCCCCAGACAGAGACATTCCCCACTCACTCTGTCACCCTGTGAGGGTTCCGGTAGCTCGCTCTGGTTTGGTGGTGGAGGCGGGGCGGGGGGTGGGGGTGGGAAGGGTGGCTCAGTTCACATTTCTGTGCAAACTTTTCTTCCTTCTTATTATAGTGTGGAAATGTTCAAATCCCACGTACCTTCACCTCTGTGGGGTTCTGGAGAGTCCTGTACCTCCAAAGGTGATTTTTATGCTTCTTTGATGTAGTCTATTTCGTTCGGTGCTGGGGAGAGGAAGCGTGTGGCGTCTAGATTGTAGCCATGATTACCCGGAAGTCCTATATTGGGTATTCTTGTATAGAAATAATTGTAGTGGTTTGCCATTTCTGATTCCAGCTCATTTGACAGATGAGGAAATGGAGGCAAAAAGAGTGAAGTTACTTGTGCAGGATCGCACAGTTAGGAATTGTCTGAGGCAAGATTGGAACTCAGATCTTCCTGATTTCAAGCTTAGCACTTAGATATTCCTACATTGGTAGAGGTTATTCCCTGTACCAATATAATCACAGGCTTCGCCAAAAAAGAAAATGAAAACTGACCATTTATAAAGCATTTTCACAATCATGTCACTTGATCCTCACAAACACTCTCTGAGGAAGGCAGGCCTTTTTACCACCCACTTTTACAGAAGAAGAACCTGAAACTTGTAAAGACTGAATGATTTGTCCAAGGTCACAAAGTTGTGGGATTGTGGACTGGCAGGAGGCAACACAGGTCTTCCAAGCCTCACCCTAGGCTCTTACTACCATATTAAGTTGCAACTCAGTAACAAGCATAAGAGAGGGTTTTTTCCTCCCTTAAATAAATCCCTTGGTGTGTCTCATGATCTGGAAAATACAATAACTACTCTATCATTTTTTGAAAGAATCCAATTACATGAGTCTTATCTAAGGACTATAATATTTGCTATATTTTGGATCAGCTGCTTGCCAATCATATTGGGTTCAGACCGATACTGTGGATCATTATTTTCTAAATTGAATTTGCTTATCTACATTTCTCTTGATGGGTGACAGGAAAACATGTTTGTCCTGCTTTTGAAAGCTCTCAGCGGGGCCCTGATTCTCTTGTTTCTGAGCCTCAAACAAAGGATTTAGCGGAGAAACATATTGGTCTGGAAAAATCACTTCCATCCCAGCCAGACACTGCAATTGTTGGGACCCTCAAGCTTAATGGGGAAAAAACAAAACAAAACAAAAAATGTCTTTTTTTTTTTTGGAGAGTAAAGGAAATATTCAAATCTCTGTTTTTAAATCATCATCTCTCACTGATAGCCATAGTTTAAGTTTCTCTTCCTTCCTTCCTTCCTTCCTTCCTTCCTTCCTTCCTTCCTTCCTTCCTTCCTTCCTTCCTTCCTTCCTTCCTTCCTTCCTTCCTTCCTTCCTTCCTTCCTTCCTTCCTTCCTTCCTTCCTTCCTTCCTTCCTTCCTTCCTTCCTTCTTCCTTCCTTCTTCCTTCCTTCCTTCCTTCCTTCCTTCCTTCCTTCCTTCCTTCCTTCCTTCCTTCCTTCCTTCCTTCCTTCTTCCTTCCTTCCTTCCTTCCTTCCTTCCTTCTTCCTTCCTTCCTTCCTTCCTTCCTTCCTTCCTTCCTTCCTTCCTTCCTTCCTTCCTTCCTTCCTTCCTTCCTTCCTTCCTTCCTTTCTTCCTTTCTTCCTTCCTCCCTATTAGTCAATTATGTTCTATAGCCCAAATTTTGGGATGAGTGAGAATAATGGAAGGAGTATAGACAGCATGTAGAGGAGGAGGAGATGGCCAGGAAGAGGTCATGTATGTAACTCAATTTGCAGGCTTAAAAAGCTATGTAAATATTAATTATCATCAATATTACTTTTGTGGCAGGGTTTCTGCGGGTTGACTGCCTCAATGACTGGTCACCCCTCAACTTACTACTTGACCTATTATTATCTTCATTCTCATCATTTCTCATTAAGATGATTACTTTTATTTTGAGCAGAGCTGGCTTAAATGCCATAAAGTTCTGTCATTCTAGATGGTCACATATGTCCCAACCAACTGCCCTTTGAGGGCAGGACTCTGAATTTTACACAGATAGACAGAGAAAAATCTGTGATTTCATCAGTTCTTGGCATATAGTAGGTTTTTAGAAATGCCTGTTGATTGAATCCATGCCCAGTAGTTTGCAAAACTCAAGACACTATAAAAATGCCAATGATTATCACTATATTATTTTTAAAATTAAGTTTATTTATTTAATTAATTTAGACTCTTTTCCCATAGTTACATCATTCACATTCTTTCCCTTCCTTTCACCTCCCTCCCATAGCCAACAAGCAATTCCACTGGGTTTTACATGTACTGCTATTATTTTTAATCCTGGTTTTCTGTCTATGAAGCTATGCTAAGTATTATTTCAAGGCAGAAGAAAGATAAGGGCTAGGAAATTGAGATTAAATGATTTGCCCAGCATCACACAGCTAGGAAGAACGTGAGGGCAAATTTGAACCCAGGATTTCCTCCCTCCAGGTCTGGCTCTCTATCCATTGAGCCACCTGGCTGGCCTATTGGTATTTTTATTAATCCTGAATCACAGTGATATTTTAAGGTGTTGTATCTTGGCACCTTTAAGCAATTCAGGAAGGCAGCTGACAAGAGAGAGAGAAAAAGCAATGACTCTGTGAGGTGCTGCCAGAAAAGAAAAGAAAATCCTAGAGATTGAAGAGCAAAGAACCAACCCTTAATAAATGTACTCACTCCACCACCACCTCCCCCATACATACATACACACACACACACACACACACACACACACACACACACACACACACACACACACACACTCCTCATCAAGGCAAAGCAGATGTGACCACCCCCACATCCCTCAGGCTACATTTGCCCTTTTGTGAATTCTTTTCCCCATAAGGTTACCCTTAATGTTTATTTTAACCTGATTTCATACATATAAATATGTTCATGGAGGGTGTTCACAGAGTATGATTTGCCCCAGATCCCACATCCCACTCAAAATGGCCTTGGGTGTTAATACCAATTTTTAATTAGATGCCATGAATAAACTGTAGGAAATGAAAGTTCCACGGATTCTGCTGTGAACCTCCATGTAACTGTTATTCCATGGAAATGAACATTTATCCATATTGAATTGGGACAATATGTTTTATCTGCAGCCCTCTACATATATTTTGTTTGTGTTCTTATAAATGGAATCTTTTACTTGATCGAAAGTGAATTAGAATGTGGATTAGGAGGAAACTTGTCATTTCTAGAATTAGAATGGAACTAGAGAAGTGAAGGTAATATCTATGTATATATATTCATATATATACCTGCATATGTTATATGTATATATATGTATGTAGGTTATATGTAAATGTATTTGCACATAAAGTATATAATTTGATATTATTGAATTATGTATAAATTACATATAAATATTAATTATAGATAAAGATTTTGTGTATAAATATGCATGTGTACATATATATTCAAATACCCCCTTTTCACCCTATAGCTCAATAAGTAAGGAAACCTCTGGACAGAGAACTACAGGACAGAGTTCTTGGACTTGGAATTAGATGGAAATCTAACCTCTGACCCTTGTTAGCTATGTAACCCAGAAACAGGTCACTTTCTCTTTCTTGGTGATGGTACATGACTGTCATGCTGACATACTTTTAAGAAAAATAAAATTTTAAAATACTCTTAGTACTCAGAAGGAGAAGAACTAAAGGGAACGACAGAGTATGCCAATTGGACCGCTATTGGTGTACAAAAAGATATGTAGAAATATATATATAGACTTATAGAAAGCTATAAATACATGTTAGCTATTATTTTATGATGGTTGCAATTGTTGCTGTTATTACTAAGCATGAGATACTATTGTCTTCAGAGATTACTATATCCATTTTATAGGTGAAAAAACGGGGGCTTATGTCACTAATAAGTGTCAGAATCAGGATTCAAATTCTATGTTCCAATTTCAGGACCCAATTAAACTAAATGATGTCTATGGTCCCTTCCAACTCTAAATCTATGGCTTATGTACCATGTCTTCCATCTCTAAGTCGAAGGCTCTTTCTGCTCTATCACCAGATTTCCCCTATATCACACTGTAGATATTCCCCCCAAAATAAAATATTTCAAAAACTTATAGCCAGCCTTTTGTATTTATATTTATTTATATACTTATATTATTATACATTATACAAATATATAATATATTTATATGTATTTATATTAAAAGATATATTTAATTCTCTAATATAATATTTAAAATATTATTTAAAATGAATTGAAGCAACAGCTAGGTGGTTCAGTATATAGAGTTCCAGGCTGAAGGTGGGGTACTGAATTAAATCTGATCTCAGACACTTCCTACCTGGGTGACCCTGGGCAAGTCACTTAAGCTCCATTGTCTAGCCCTTACCATTCTTCTGCCTTGGAACAAATACTTAGTATGGATTCTAAGACAGAAGCTAAAAGTTAAACAAATAAATAAAATAAAATGAATTGTTTACTTTCTTCTCTTTTTTGAGGAGACTACTTGCAGAGTACACACAGGGTACCATGAATACCACTGCATATTATGTATGTCACACTTGGTTGATATATGTAAGGTGGAAAAAGGGGTTATTTTTTAAAGGTTTGGACTAGATTTTTTAAGAGTATGGCTGCCAAGAATTTAATTTGTTTCAAAGAGATTTATTTACAGTTTATTTACAAAACATAGAAAGAGTGAAGTAAGAAAAATCAGAGAGAGAATAGGGTAAGATATTTAGCTTAAACACTAAGTAATTTACTTCCAGCCCTGGGCAGGGACAGTTAGTCCTTAGGCCTCAGCAAAGCTGAGGATCTGGGGAAGTCTCTTCAGAAAAATCCAACAGTTAAGAGTTATCCTTTTTACTCACCATGTGTCAATTCAAAGTAAGAGATTTTAGAATAGCCTCACCAGGAAACAGGGTCTCAGGTTCAGTCAGTATATTCTTCATCAGCCTCCACTTCAAAGAATGAAGAACTGCCAGTAGAACTCCACTCAGGAAGTTGTCACTCCCTTTTAAAGACACTTTCTCTTGGGTCACTTCCTGTGCCTTCTCCTAATTCTACATCTACCAATCACAGTTGAAGTCTTGCTTTAGGACTGCCCAGGAGGCAGTCAGTTGATTTCTGATTCGTCACCCACTTTTGCACGTGTGTCACACACCTCCCCCACTCAGGTGTGAATGGGGTATTTACACTTTTGGTAATTAGATCTAAAAATGGGCAGATCTCCCCACTCAACTTTTAAGAAGGGTGTTTATAATTTTGGTGATTAAAATCTAAAAATAGGCAGGGGTTACAGTTTAATCTTCACAATCAGGGGAGAGTTAAAATGAATCTTCACATAAGCTACTCTTTATTAGTTAAAATTCTGCATTTAAAAGGAAAGACCTCTGCAGGGGACAGAATGGGGAAGAATATAATGGAAAATAAAGGAGAGATAAAAACAAAAGATATCCATTTTTTAATGAAATGAATTAGCCAAGATAAAGTTAATTTCCTTTGATTCTAATTCTGTCTCCACATCTTATATGACCTGTGACTGTCATGAATTCTTTTTAAAATGGAAGAGAGAAAGAATTATGTGGTTTGTGAGTATGTGTATATATATGTAATATATATATATATATATATATATATATATACAAACACATACATATTTTTCCTCCTTTTGTTTTGGTTTGCTGTTATTCTCACTCTTAAAGGGGGAGTGTTGAATGGAAAGATCTAGAAACCATAATGTGTCTCAGGATTATAGATTTAGAACTGGAAGGGAAACACTCTAGTCCAACCTCCTTAATGCACAAAAGAGGAAACTGAATCCTAGTGACTTACCCAAGATCCAACAGGTAGTAGCAAAGGTGAGATTCCTGAGCTCATAGATTTAGATCACAAAGGTACCTCATTTAACCTATTTCCTTCTTTGTAAAAATGAAGAACTAAGGCTTAAAGTGGTCATATAATTTGCCCTCAGTCACCCAAGAAGTGTTAAGGATGGAATTTGAATGTATGTCTTCTGATTCCAGGCTCTTTTCACCAAACCAAAATGTCCCTGCCCCATTTTCTTCTTCCATGGTACCCTATGATATATGGGCCCAATACAGTTAAATAGATCTGTATTTGACACAATTATTCTAAGCGAAGCTCTGTTCCTTCATTTAAAAATTTAAAAAAGAAACAAGATAACAGAAAGGCAGTTCTTGCCAATAGCTCTTCATGTTCCATGGGGAAAGATGCCCTGAGCCTGATATGGATTCCACAGAAGAACAGTGCAGCCAGGTGGGCCATGTTCCCTCGGAAAAAAAAATTAAAAAAAAAAGTTTTGAAAGCCAGTATCAGATAGCATTGGGCAGGAATCAGACTGTAAATGATTAAAAGTACAACGGATCACTGGCCAGTTGTTTCGTCTGTCTAGAATCATTATGCCTAGAACAGACACTCCCAGGCTAGGAATAGGCAGCCCTTTGAGGTCTGTGGTCTGTGAAACAAGAAGAGATTAAACAAAGCATCACCCTTTCCTCTCCCCAATCATCTACAATAAATGGGCAAAGCCATATGTCGTATAGTCCGCAAAGAAAATAGAGACCAGAGCTAAAGTTTAAGAATTAATGAGAGAGACGCTAGAGAGAGACAGAGAGGCAAAGAGGGGGAGAAAGAAAGAGAACGAGGGGAGGGAGAGGGAGAGGGAAAGGAAGAGAGACAGGGATAGAGAGAGAGGGAGGGAAAGGGAGGGAGAAGGAGAGAGAGAGAGAGAGAGAGAGAGAGAGAGAGAGAGAGAGAGAGAGAGAGAGAGAGAGAGAGAGAGAGAGAGAGAGAGAGAGGGAGGGAGAGGGAGAGGGAGATGGAGAGAGGGAAGAAAGGGAGAGAGAGGGGAAGGAAGAGAGAGGGATAGGGAGAGAGAGGGGAAAGGAGAGAGAGAGAAAAGAAGAGAAGGAGGGTGGGAGGGAGGAAGAGGGAGAGGGAGGGAGGAAGAAAGAAAGGGAGAGGAAGAGAGAGGGAGGGAGGGAGGGAGAGGGAGAGAGAGAGAGGATGGAGGTTTGGGGTTTTGTTGTTCTTGTTAAGAAACCCTTTGTGCATATATTTAAAACGAAGGTCCAAATAAACACTCCTCTCTTACATAAGAACCCTTCTGGGAGTACACTATAGCTTCCCATCAGATAGAGGTGAGAGGCATTTCTTCCCTTATTATTGTTAGTAGGAGTCTAGTAAAGGGGATTTATTCCAGTGCCACAGCCTGACTACTTAGACCTCCATTTTCCCTTTTATGGCAATACTGAACAAAGGAGGAGTATCTCATCTTCTGTCAGAGATGCCGCTGGTTCATTCCGGCTGGTGAATAAAGTAGTACGCAGTTGCCATGGCCGATACAGGCAAGGTAAAGTTCCGGAGTCCAACCCCTCATTTTCTATTAAAAATGTCATCAGTGTTTTCATCAGTGTTTGTCCTAGCCTAATCGGCTGGAGTCGCGTGGAGTTTGGTATTACTTATTTTTGTCTTTTAAGACTGATTCTAGGAAAATAAATAAACAGATGAATGAATAGGTAGATCGATGAATAGAAAAATGAATCCAGGACCCAAAGCTAGACCTCAGGACCCCGCAGCATTTCAGACGAGATGCTGTCCCGTCAGACAAAGGTTCATTTATTCTCCTCACCATATCAAAGGTATATTAAGGCTGGCAACATATTTAGAAACACTCTGGTCACATATTAGTAGAAGTATGCTTGGTCAGTGATTTTCTACTGCCCTTTTGCCTTTTTTCCTGCTTTAATAAAAGTTCCAACTACTAAGTTGTCCTTGGTTTTTCTTAATGTCCCTACAAAGGGAGTAAGCACTTAAGAAATGCATTTTCTTCCTGTCTTCATTTGTCTCTTGGTTCATTCACATACTTTTGCAAAAATAATTCCTCACATTCCCTCCCCTTGTCCAATATTGAAAATCAAGTTGCAAGAGATCCTTCTCAATTTTCAGATGAAGAAACTATGGTACAGAGGAGTAAAGTAATTGGCATGGACTGAAATTACAGTGAAAGAATTAAGAAATGAACCTGTGTTGACTCCTAGGTCTCTATTTCATCCACTTCCTCAGTGGAAGGAGTTCATCTTCAAGCATTTTCAGCAAGCACCCCCCTTTTAAGAAATTATTATGAGGCAGCTGTGTAGCTCAGTAGATAGAGAGCCAGGCTTAGAGATGGAAGGTCCTGGGATCAAATTTGGCTTCAGACATATTCTAGCTGTGTGACCCTGGGCAAGTCACTTAAACTCAATTACTCATCCTTGTTACTAAAACAGAAGGTAAGGATTCTTTCTAAAAGTCATTTAGCCCATCTGCCTCAGTTTCAAGTGAAAAATGCATATAATAAGAGTACCAATCAGCCAGGGTATGTCTAATGGCTTTATGTGTCTCACACATAGTAGGAACAAAATAAATACTACCTATCATTAATATTATTATTGATATTATTACCTCAAACCAAAATCTCTATTAGAGAGGAAGCATTTTTTCCCTAGGAAATTGTTAAGACTTGGAACCAGGAGAGATCCACATTCACATTTAACTTCCAGGACCTATTAGCTACATGGCCATTTTCAAGTTGGTTAACCTGAGTCTCAGATTTTTTATCTGTAAAATGAGGCTAATACTATTTTTATTATCTGCCTCATGACTAAAAGGACACAGTGCTTTTTAATCTACTCAGGGCAACATACTGGTCAGCTATTATGATTCATCTTTACTTTCTTGTATTCTATGTCCACTATCCAAAAAGACCCACAAGCACATATACAGAAAGTTGGGTTTTCTTGGGCAATAGGTACACCCACAGAAGTCTGCTAATTTTGCCTTGGAAACACTCCATGTATTCTCCACTTAGACAGCCACATAACCTTCTTCTGTTTTCCAAACAGTCGAATCAAGAGGGAAAAAAATCATTTCTCTCCTAGAAATACACAAATTGAGATTTCCACAAAAACAAGAAAATAAAGAAAGAATTGAAAGGAAAAACAGAGCAGATAAAATTTCTTGCAGACTTACTGCCAGACTGTCATTAGGAGACTCTGTCTGATTTCCAGCCTAATGGCTTTTAGGCAGTGGGCCCATGAACTGTTGTTCATTGCCTGTTTTTAAGGCTGTCCCCAGTTATGCTTCAGCTGTGGAGGAACATGGGCTTGACAGTTTGGGCTGAAGTTACTGATGAATTCAACTGTTCATGCAAACATACCAGATGCCGAGGTTTTTGTGGAGTTGACTGGCTGGTTGACTTTAACTGTACTGCCAATTAGCATGGTGCCAAACATATAGTTGGCACTCAATAAATGCTTATTGACTTGTTTTATACATCGTGGATGTGTGGAAGATAGTGTGTCATAGCGGAAAGAATGTTTGCCTTGAGTCAAGAGACCCCTATTCATTTCCTACCTCATATTTATTTGCTTCCTGGCTAAGGTTAAATCATTGGACTTCTCAGATTCTGTTTCCTCATTTACAAAAAGGATGATACCTGCCTTATAGGGTGAGTGTAAGGCAAGCATTTTGTAAACATTTATTTCTAGGGAATAAAATGAGATAATACCATACTGGCAAAGTCCTGTGGAAATCTTAAAGCACTATATAAAGGCTTGCTATTAAATGGAAAGTGTTGGCTATTAATAAACAAAGCCTTGTTTCTTTATTTTTCCCATAGGAAAAATAAACTTATTTTAAAATCAGAAGTTAATTTTGCTGCTTTTTATTTTATTTTTTAATTGAGGTAACTAGAAGGCTTAGTGGATAGAACCAGATCTAGAGAAGAAAGTCATGCATTCAAATTTGACCTTGGACACTTCCTAGCTGTTTGACCTGGGTCAAGTCACTTAATCCCAATTGCTTACCCTTACCACTTTTTCATCTTGGAATCAATTGATTTTAAGAAAAAGATAATGGTTTTTAAAATTATACTCTATTCTTGTCATCATTTTGGCAAGAGGTTAAGGAAAAATTTTTAAAGGATGAATGTAAAATCATGTGTTTAGGTTAAAAAAATCTATTGTTTTAGAAAGAGAAAATTTGATTTGAAAGTTGGTATGAAAAACAATGATTTGGGGGTTTTCAAACAATAAATGTCATCATTGTGTTGTAGCTAATTCAGTCTTAAGTTGTATCAGTGGAGATGTTGTGTCCAGGGTGATGGAAAGGACAGTTTTTACTGAACATATGTCTGATAAAACCATCCTTGGAATATTATTTTTTCCAGATTACATGTTGAAACAATTTCTTTAAAATA
The DNA here is from genome assembly GCF_027887165.1 of Monodelphis domestica. Lineage (NCBI taxonomy): Eukaryota > Metazoa > Chordata > Mammalia > Didelphimorphia > Didelphidae > Monodelphis > Monodelphis domestica. The sequence goes on along the minus strand of NC_077231.1, from coordinate 74,936,792 downwards.
GTTTTCTGACATTTAGTGATTCATGTTCTCTCCCTCCCTTCCACCCTTCCTAAGAAGGAGCAGGTAATATGACACAGAATGTACTTGTGTTATCATGCAGTATGTATTCCAGGCTCACCATGTTGTGAGAGAAGATATATATCACTTACACAATAGAAAAATTCATGGAGGAAATAAAGTGAAGAATGACATGTTTCAATCTGTATTCTGAATCCATTAGTTCCTTCTATGGCAGTGGGTAGCCTTTTTCATCATGGGTCCTTTGGAGTTGTCCTGAATCTTTGCATTGCTGGTAATAATTAAGTCATTTACAGTTAATTATCATATATTACTGTTACTGTGTACCATGTTCTCTTGGTTCTGCTCACTTCACTTTGCATCAGATCATATTAGCTTTTCCAGGTTTTTTGGGGGGAGATCTTGTTCATCATTTCTTATGGCACAATAGTAATTCCATTACAATTATGTATCACAACTTGTTCTCCAATCACACTTAGAGTATTATGTCCAGTTTTTTCTGTCACCTGTGGAACAATGGATAGAATTCTGGACTTGGAATCAAACTGACCTGAGATCAAATGCTGCCTTAACTTTTATCTCTGGGAAAGTCTTTATGTCTCAGTATCCTCAATTATAAAATGAAAGGGCTATACTTGATTGTTTCCAAAAACTCTTCAGGATACACATCTTTGATATTGTGCTCCTTTAAGAGACATTACTAAGTAGATATATGTCCAGAAGGTGTTGATTAGGATAGTGAGGACACCAGAAACCATGCTATATGAAGATTAATTGAAGAAACTGAGGAAAAGTAGCAAGGAAAAGAGAAGATGGAAGTGAACGAGATGTTTTGAAGAATATGTGCAAGGATTAGAAATTTTCTGTTTAGCTCAAATAGGTAGAATTGCAAACAATGGGTTAAATTTTTGCTCATCTATAGAGAAAACTTCTGTTTGAGGGCTAACCAAAATTGGAATGGGTTGTATCCAGAGATTATGAATATTCTTTCACTGGAGATATTCAAGCAGAAATTAAATGCCCACTTGGTAATATTGCTGGTAGGAATGTTGAACTTTAATAACTTTGGTATGTTTCTCAACTACATGATGCTATGACTAAATGTACTTTTAAAAAGTTTTATCAATACCTTTTATTTTTATGATACCAGCAAAATATCTAAGTACAACCAACAACGTAATAGATCATACGGCATTTAACATAGTCTATATCCTTAGGTCCCCACATGTCTACTGAGAGGAGGGAGGTATATTTCATCATAAATTCTCTGGGATAGAAAGTAGTAATTATAGTTAACCAGTGTTCAAACTTCCATCTAGGATTATTTTCCCTTATATTGTAATTATTTTGGATATGATTCTCCTACAGCTATTTATTTTACTTTGTATTAGTTCCTGTGAATCTTCCCATGATCCTCTGTATTTGCTGTATTCTTATGTTGTTATTCTCACATTAATATTTTTTTCTTTTCTTTCTTTTTTAAACTGTTCTCCAGGTGATGGACACCCAGTTTGCTTCAATGCTCATACTACTATATGTGTTTTGGTACGCACACAGGATGCTTTTTTCTTGACTTCTTTGTGGCATGTGCTCAGTTAAGGAATCACTGGGTCAAAGGGAATGATAGGTTGGTAATTTTTCTCACTAAATTTCATATTATTTTCAGGATAGTTAGGGCCATATCACAGCTCTGCTCACAGCGTGTTATTGTTCCTAATTTGCTAAAACCCTTCTAACTGGCTCTTTTCCATCTTTTATCCTCTTTGACATTTTGAGTGACATGAGGTAAAATCTCAGAATTAATATAATTTACACTTGGCTTTTTATCAATGACCTGTAACAATCTTTAATATAGCTTTGATAATTTCTGATTCTTTGGAAATTGTTTTTTTTTCTTTTATCTGCTTAAGCAGCCAGGAATAACTTGATTTTATTATATATTTTGTTGATTTTTATTTCTGTGTCAGTCTTTTAGAAGATATATTCAATGCAAAGAAATTTTCCCTCCTAGCAATTTCTCTTCTTTTTCTACTTGCTTTGATTTTGTCCATGAAAAAGCTTTTAAAATTATGCAATACAAATCATCCACTTTATCTTTTATGATCCCTTTAATCCTTTGTTTGATTTAGAACTTCCCCTCCAGCTATAGTTATAAAAGGCACTTTGCTCCATTCTCTAGATCACTTATAAATTATTGTGAGGAAGTTTTTCATGTTACCTCTTATATAATAGATAGCACATTGTTTTGGAGCTAATTGTGTTATGTAGTGTAAGACTATGATCTAAATATAATTTCTGACAAATTGTTTTTGAGTTTTCCCAACATTTCTTGTTGAATATAGATACTCCTTCCTTAAGTAGTCTTGGGTTTATTAAAACTTGGACTATGATATTAATTGCTATTGCACTTTGCTTATCTAGTGTGTTCCAGGTAGCACTGATTTAAAAAAAAAATGTTATTGTTACTTGTTTTATATTCCTCCTTTTTATGTCCTTCCTTTTTAAAGAGTTTAATTGCATATGACAAATAATTTATTAAAGAAAAAAGGAGATTAATACATAAAAAACTAAAAATGCACATGAAATTCCACATCTGTGCACCCCCCCCCCAGCCCCAGCCTTGTAAAGGAGTAGGATGGAGATATCTTCTCATATCTCTTCTTTAAAGCCATGCTTGTTTGTGGTACTTTCACAATATTTACTTCTGATTGTTTTGAGGTTCTTTTTATTTACATGATTATAGTCCTTGTGTACATCATTTTCTTGGCTCTTCTTACTTCATTTTTGATCTATACTTATATCTTCCATCCCCACCTCCCACTCCTTAAACCCTTACTCTGTACTGGTTCTAAGGCAGAAAAACAGTAAGGGCTAAGGAATTGAGGTTAAGTGATTTGCCCAGGATCACCAAGCTAGGAAGTATCTGAGGCCAGATTTGTGCCCTGGACCTCCTATCTCTAGATCTGGTTCTCCATGGACTGAGCCACCTAGCTGTTCCCTATATATGTCTTTTCATGATTATATGTATTATCTGTGTGCTGATTACAGGACTGGGAGGGTAGTATGGGGACTGCAAACTGTCACTATTCTCCTCCCACAATTGCTATCCTTGAGTACCAGTAGAATTTTTTTTTAGAAATCCCTGTTGCCAATTTGAACTGCAAATTATGTCTGCTGATACCTTGAAAATAATGACAGAGAGAGAGACAGAGAGAGAGATGGGGGAGAGAGAGAGAAGACAGATGGAGGAGGAAGAGGAAGAATGAAAGCTGAGAGAGAGAGAGGAAGGGAAGAAAAGCAACAGAATGGGAGTGAAAAATGGTTGAGTTATGAAAGCAGATGGATCAGAAAAGGGTTTTTTTTTTGTGTGTGAATTTTTCATTGGAAGGTAGGAATTTGAGGAAGGAGGAACCTTCTAGACATAAGGAACTTCTCGTTTACATTGTAAAAATAAATTATTTATTTATGCAGTCTGTGATTTGGCTCTGTCTTGAACAAAGCTCTAGGCTCATCTGGACCAGATGTGATCTCTGAAACTGACTCAAAATTGTTATATTCTTTCCTAATTGTCCAGATTAATAAAGAGATTTAGATAAAGAGATTTCCAGAGTGAGGAATCCTACTCTTTTTAGTATTTCCTAATGTGAGGAGCACTCCTTCCCCAAACCTTGTCCATGATCAGTATTCAGTAGGTCAAACAATAGAAATGATTTTGGAGGTGGCCTCCAACACTTCCTAGCTGGGTGACCCTGGGCAGATCTCTTAACCTCCATTGTCTAGGCCTTATCTTTCTTCTGCTTGATTAGTACATATTCTAAAATGGAAGGTAAGGGCTTAAAAAAAGAAAGAAATGAAAAAGCCTCAACCCCAAAAGAGAATGTGTGTGAATGATTTAATAGCAGGTTTCCTGTGTACAAGGTAATATTGCCTATTTTATTAGCTCTCTGTCTCTCAAGATAGATGGTTCTTCCCAATGGATATTATTTCATCAGCCTAGAACCCAACAGTCTGAGTTGGGGCTATTTCCAAGTGTTACATAAGATTAAACATGTCTATCCAAAAGACTTTTCATTTGGTAATTGTTTCATGAAAGAAGTAATTTTGTTTCATGAAAGAAGTAATTTTATTTTTGAGGTTAGTGTTAGAGAGGCTTTAGCACATACAGAATGAGTAGGAGACATGATTCTTGCCCTCAGGGAGCTTTTAAACATACAATTATAGATGGTTTTTAGCTAAAGAACATCACCCAGGCTCAATCCCCTCATTCTACAGATAAGGAAACTGAAGCTTAGGCTATTTATAGGACTGCAGAAGTGGAATTTAAACTCAGGTTGCAATTTCAAATGGAATATTTTTGTCCACATAGAGGTCAAAGAAATAAATACCCATTGAAGGAATAATTACAAAGCTTCAATCAAAAATGGGCATGACAATATTGTATGAATTGTAAATGGAGGTATTGGGCAAGCATGGAATAAAAGGGTGATTGAAGGGGGGAAAGAGTTAGTCTAAGAGGACTTTGTGGAAATATGAAAAGATTGAATCAGTTCTCCAAATGATGGTCATTGACTAATGAAAAGAGGTAGAGAGAACTTTTTGGACCATATGGGTGTCATGAAAACTTCTCTAGGTCAGGACCACATCCCCTTTGGTCTTTGTATATCCATGTGAGAGTATAATATTTGATGCATAAAAAGCCTTTAATAAATGTTTGGTTGGTTGATTGATTGGTAGTGATTCCATAAAACTTGTATTTCTCCCAAAAGATTGCCGAGTTTATTGAAGGTAAAGAAAATTTACCCCCCTCTCCTAGATCAACTATCACATGGTGAGGCCTATAGTATGAATACAATTAACATATTTGTAACTGAACAAATATGACTTGAATTAGTTTTTTAAGCTAATTTCCCCTCTTTAAAATATAGCTCCCCTCCCCTCATTGAGATCATCTTTTCAAATGGCAGTTAAAGGTTTCTTTTTTCTTTTTTCTTTTTTAACTGTTGCAGCATAACTAAAAACAAATCTGTTCCTTTGGATAAAATGTTCAGTCCATATGTCATCCTGGAGATCTTTCTTGGTAGCTGAAGGGAGTGCTACAAATCTGTCATTCAATTCCCACCCTGGAGATTCAGCAAACACTGCCCCCCCACCTCCACCAGGACACCATATGCAATACATCGTGGGTGGGAAGGAACAATGTCCTTATAATTTGACTTTGTTTTGCATCTTTTCTGGCAGGATCAGGATTCTGAAAGAGAACAGGCACTTGGAGGGAGTGGGGGTCTATAGAGAGGGTAGGGAAGAGTGATGTGGAAAGAACAACTGAGCCTTTTTGCTCAGTGATGGTACCAGGAATGTTGAACTCTACGAAATATAAACTGGCTTAACCATGCAAGGTAAGGGAAGCCATTTTTCATTGACACTTCAATGTATCTAAGATATCAAGGATTTGGGTATCCTTCCACTTATGCATAAAGATGAATGAATGGAAAGACGTTTATTAAGTTCTTAATATGTGCCAAACCCATATTTATTGGGTGAAATAATACATAGAAGAAGTTTCAGCAGCAAGTCACAAAGGTATTGCAGTGAGTCAAAAAGACAAGGGCCAGGAATCATTGATTCATAGGTTCATACCTGGAGGGCTGGAAAGGATTTAGAGAGCCTCATCTTTACCAATGAGAAAGTAAGACCCTGGCAGCTAGGTGGCACAGTTGTTAGAGCACTGGGTTTGGAATCAGATAGACTCATCTTCTTGAGTTCAAATCATGTCTCAGACACTTATTAGCTGTGGGATCCTGGGCATGTTCCTTCATTTTTTGCCTCAGTTTCCTTATCTATAAAATGAGCTGGAGAAGGAAATGGTAAGCCACTCCAATATTTTTGCCAAGAAAACTCCAAATGATGGGGTCACAAAGAGTTGGATATTACTGAAAAATGACTCAACAATAACAACGAAAACTGAGACCTGGTATGGTTAGGAGACTAAGCCAGTGTCATATAATTAGTATCTGACTCAAGATTTTAATCCAAGATCATCATAGTTTGAAGCATACTGTTTATCTACTATATTTTTCTGTATTAGCAGGTCAGTTTCTGGCATCCAAGGATCTAAAGAGCACAGCAGAACATCAAAGTAGATGGCGACCCAAAAGAGCTCAGAATGCAGTGGTAAGACATTCAGTAAAACCTGTCCTCTAAATAGAAGGATTGTGAGATTATAATTTAACTCCCTCATTTCACACTTAAAATCTAGACTAGAAGAGATTAAATGATTGACCTACAAGTAGATTTTGACCATAGGTTTTATGATTTTTAAGGAGAATCTTAATGCTTGATCCAAAAGAATCCCATTATGGAATTGGCAGAGGTCGCAATGTTATGTTCAAAGTGAAATGTGTGCAGTGGAAACTCTCAGGATTAAAATGTCAATTTTTTAAAATATCAAAGTAAGATTTTTTGAATCTCAGTGCATGAGTCTCTTGTGAACAGAGAACAAAGAATCTCACAAGGCTCTAATTGAAATATAATAACTCTTTACAGATTTTTCCCAGCACAATCATTGAAGAGTGATTGTTCTCCTCGCACCACCCCAAACTAAATGGGTGATGAAGTCAATGTTCCTAGAAGGCTTTGGGAGTTCAATGAAATATTTCTAAAAATATTATTATTGATAGTTCATTTCCTGTCTACACTGGATCTCTGCAGTGTAAAAACATGGCTAGATCCTGGGTATCAGATGAAGCCTGTATTGCATTTATCCCAGCTTGTGCATATTAAGAAACACAACAGTACTGGCCAAGAAAGCAGTATTAAACATTATTTATTGTCAGTCATTTGAATTCTCCAAGGCTAGCAGAGCTCTTGACTCAGAGATGTGTTTTGTTCTTCTTTTTCTAGCATCACAAATACATCACTGACTGCCCAATGGAGGAAAGGTAAGTACAGGGAGAGAAGGAATACTTGGAATTCATCAAAAGAGTCATCAAAAACCTTTTCTGATGGAATGGGGACCAGAACAGCTCCAAACAATAGTAAATGTACTTACAAAACCAAACTAAAGTGAAGTAAAACAAAATCATTTTGGGAGAAAGTAGTTGAGGAATACTTTCTGAAACAAAGGTTCCAAAGCTCTCTGAATCCACAATCAATAAACATTTATTAAATATCTCCTACATTCCAGGAACTACCAAGGAATTGTATCTGTCATATTTCTAATGGGGGGAGACAAAATGTATTTAAATAGGAATATTCTATATGTTTATGTGTGTGTGTAGATCCTATTCATTTTATTTTTGTTCAGTCATATCTGACTATGACTCCATTTAGAGTTTTCTTGGCAAAAATTAAAAGTGGTTTGTCATTTACTACTCTTGTTTGTCCCCATTTTACAGATGAGGAACAGATAAGGATTGAGTGACTTGCCCAAGATCACACTTCTAATAGGTGTCTAATGCTGTATTTAAATTCAGATTATTTTGAGTCCAGGACTGCTGCTCTATCCGCTGCACCACCTAGCTGCCTCTTCCAATTTATATACATTTAGATATCAATAATCTACCTGTTGAAGATAAATATTATATGTAAAGTCTATTATTTGAAAACATTTATTCAGGGCTTAACACCGGCCAGTTTCTATACTTAGTGATAGCAATAGAAAGAAAGGGAAAAGTTCTTGGTAAAATTTAAAACAGTATTAACAACAACATAATTAAATAGCACTTTAAGGTGTGTAAAATACTTCATTAATATTATTTCATTTGATCCTCACAACAATCCTGGGATGAAACCGCTATCATTATTCTTATTTTATTGATGAGGAAACTGAGGCAGACAGCAGTTAGGTGACTTGCCCAGGGTCTCACAAGTAATATGTCTGAGTCTGGATTTAAATTCAATTATTTCTAACTCTCTATCTATTGTTCTTACCAACTATTTGCCTAGCCATCTACATAGCTAGCTGTATTATATAAAAGTGCACTGTTATTACGAATTTTACCCATATCATTATCATATTTATACATAAAAGTTATCAGGTAAAATTTCACTTACATCTTTATCACCTATAAAAATTTGATTAAAAAGGATCATAGAGGTATAAATTTGGACCTGGAAGGGATCTTTGAAGTCACTTAGTAAATGCCCTCATTTCATTGATGAGATCTAGAAAAGTTAAGCAATTTGCCAAAGGTTTCATAGGTCAGATGAAGTTGAGTAAAAAAAAAATTTAATATGGCTCCAATGGGATCAAATTCAAGTCTCTCTTTTGTACCACAACTCAAATTCACATTAAGCAATCCATGATTTCTGGGCAGTTTACCAATGATGGCAAAGCTAGCAAGAAGTCTGACAAGAGTCAGTTCTTAACTTTTAAATTTGAGCATGGGATGATTATGTCCTTTGCCTTGATCTCCTTAAATTGTTATCAGTGACTTGGATGCAGGTGTAGATGGATCATTTGTCATTTTTCTGGGTGACATGAAGCTGGGCTGATTAGAAAATCTGTAGGATGATGGAATGAAGATTCAAAAAAACTTGGCAAAGTAAAGCAACTGTCTGATTCTTGTGAAATGAAATTAAAGGGAATAAATGAAAAATATAGACCGTAATTTAAGAAATCATCTTCACCAGAACAAGACAATGCAGTCTGGGCTTAAATAAAAAGATTCTTAAGTAAAAAGTGGAAGGGAATATGTTCTGCAGAGCTTTGAAAGTCAAATAGAGTTTCTTTATTTTAAATATTGGAGGTGATTGGACTTTATAGAATGAAGGAAAGAGGCACGGTCAGACCTGCTCCCTAGGAAGATGACTTTGGTAGATGAGTGAAGGACTGATAAGAGAAATGGGGCAACAGGACTAACCAGCAGGCTATTGAAATAGTCTAGGGGTGAGATAATAAAGGCTTATGCCTGGGAGATTTTTAACGAACGTTTTCAATATGCTTACCAGGTAATACTACATTCTCTATGTTCATGTCTTATCTGTCTTATAGACTCCATCAAAGGCAGAAACTATATATCATATAAATTGTTTTTATCTCCATAGCACCTACCATGATCTTCTTTAATAATAATAATAATAATAGATAATATTTATATAGTGGCATTATGTGCCAGGCATGGTACCTATTATTATTATCTCATTTGATCCTCAGAGTGGGAGATAGGTGCAATTATTATCCCCACTTTCCAAATGAGGAAACTGAGGCAAATAGGGGCTAACTGCCTTGCCTCTCAGCACACAAGCAGTAAATATTTGAGACAAGATTTAAATTCATATCTCCCTAACTCTTGGTCAGGTATTTTAGTCACTATGCCACTTAACTACCCTATAACCAACTTAACAAAGATTTGTTGAAAGAATGTATAAATTAATGAACGAAAAAATCTAGTGAATGAATGAATAGAAGAATGAATGAAAGAAAGGTATAGGAATGATTTGTGGTATAATTGGAAGAATGCTGGATTTAGGGTCAGCACACCTATGCCACTGAATAAAGCACTTACCATTCCTGAAGCACAGTCACCTTTAAAATGCTTTTCAGGGGGCAGTTGGGTGGCTCAATGGATTGAGAGCCAGGTCTAGAGGTGGGAGGTCCTAGGTTCAAATCTGGCCTCAGCCACTTCCTAGCTGTGTGACCCTAGGCAAGTCACTTGACCCCCATTGCCTAGCCCTTCCCACTCTTCTGCCTTGGAACCAATACACAGTATTGATTCCATGATGGAAGGTAAGGGTTTAAAAAAATTAAAATAAATAAAATGCTTTTCAGCTCACTTTAATTTTCTAATCCTTTTAGCTCTGTTTATTTGAAGCTCAGAAGGCTTTTTGAATTTTACTATGGCCTCTCTCTCACCTATAATTTTCTAACTTTCCTTTAAATTATTCAGATTCTCTGAAAGCACATTTCCTTCTCTGTGTCATGAAAATAATCAGATTAACCTTTCTCACTGGGCTAATGTGTAGAATCAGTAATGAAAATTATTTTCTAAAACTTCACAAAACTCATGGTTCCATGATATCTGTAAAGAAGAGATAAAAGTCATCTTATTCCTAGTATCATAGATTTAAAGTTAAAAGGGACCTCAGAAATCATCTAGTCCAATCCCTTAATTTACTGAGGAGAGAAATGAGAACCAGAGAAAGAAATATTTGCCCAGGGACACATTGGTGTTTAGAGGCCAGGTGAATTATTTAAAAATATGGCCAGCAACTCCAGAACTGTTATTCTTTCCACCATAACTTGTCCTATTACTGGGTTTTTTTCAGAAACAAAGAGAAAAATTGAGATGCATGGGACCAAACATGGTCAACATATTCTTTTGTTATTATCACCATCAGCAGCAGCATATTTTCTTATATATTTTATCATTATTATCTGCCAAATACATTAACTTCAGAGTTTCTGATAATCCCATTGATAACTGCTGTAAAGGTGTTCTCTTTGTGTGTATGGAGAGCAGAGGGGAATTGAAGGAACTAAAGAGAAGTCATTCCTCTACATCATTTTAAAAAGTACTGTTCAAACTTTCCTCAAATGCTGACCTTTTATTGGATGGAAAACCCAATCTCGCCTGAGAATGTCTATTACTAGAGGCACATTCTAGACCTCAACATTAACCACTCTGACATTAACCAAGAGTTGTTAAAAGAGGTGTCTTTTCTTTGCTATGCTATATATTACTGAGCAAGAGCCCAGGAACCTTTTTCTTTATTCCAACTGATGTCTCATGTAGTAAGAAACCAGAAAATGTTGATCTTAAAAAAACCCTCTTATAAAACCTTTATATGAGAAAAAGAGCATAATCTCTGCTTGAAAAGAAATGAAAGTAGGCATGGTAACATTTCTCAGATTGTAAAATGATGTGATTTTTTTCTCCTTTGGCTACAGTTCAGGGAATAACCTTTTCCCATAATCTAAATATAGTTAGATATTTGCTTTCAAAATAGTTTGACTAGAGATTCTTAACACTGCATAATCTGTAAATTATGTATTCTGTCTCCCTAGCATATCTGTTGCTTAAAAGAAAGATGGATAGATTCGTTCAAATTCAAATCTTCCAGGGGAAGGTTAGCTATTTGAGAGAATCAAATAATTTTTTAATTGTCTGCACTACTTCTGCTGGTTTCTTTTAGATGAATAATAGCTGACATATATATTAATACTTTTGTACCATTTGTTCCTTTCTGAGTATGAAGTTTAATGTAATTCAGAAGGAAAAAAAAACACTCCCTTCTGTGGCCCCCAACTTTGGAATGTGTATTAACAACTAGGACCAACCACACCTTTTATCTTCCCCAGGGCAGGGTCTACCCCTAGATATTATTTTTGACTATACCCCTCTAGAAGTTATTCCCTGCACATATGTGGGCAGAGGGGAGAAGGATAAATGAGTGAGGCCACATGTTCAAATAATCTCATCTTGCAGGAAGAAAAATGGAACTCTTGACTTATTTTAGCCTTAGGGGTAGAAGGAAATCTCTAATTCTAGCTTAGTTCTGCCTTTTTAGACGTTTATTCAAAAATCAATGTCAAAACCATAAGGATCTCTTTGGATTTGCCTTTGTCCCAGCCAAGAAAAAGCCTGGGACTTTTGGACAAACACTTCAATCTTAGAAACATCTCTGTATATTAAAAACCAAATGCTATCCCTCCTAGAATCTCTGTTTGCAATTAATGACATAAAGGAACTAGAAGTAGTTAGAATGACTTAGATTTTATCTATTGTGAGCTGACTTTTAAAAGTCTAGTTAAAATAGCAAATCAACTGTGCTGAAGAATTAAAAAAACCTTCTGGATTATGCATCTCTCCTTTGGAAGAGAAAAGGAAGGGGTAGTGGACAGATATTTGACCAGCTGCCTGGATTTTCAGCCAAGGGTCAGTTTACCACCCACCAGACCCTCCCAATACTCTGGTTACTCTCCATGTTTGCCCTTGTGAACAAAGGCACCAACTAACCCTTTGTCCTCTTCCCTGAAGTTCCCTTCTCTATCTTCTGTTGTGCAACCATTGATTCTGCTATTGCAATAATTTCCACAACCAGCCACCCCTTTGAACCCCTTTACCTCTCCCTTCAGCATATGACCCAATGCTCAATACAAAAATATTCACCCTTTCTCTTAGGACCATTCTCAACATTTTTCAAACTGTGCCTCTCAGAAGGGAGGAAGGAAAAAAGCATTTATATTGTGCCCTACAATGTGCCAGGCACTGCTCTAAGTGCTTTACAAATATTATCTCATTTTTTTCTATACAACTATCCTGGGAGATAAGTACTGTTATTATTCCCATTTTGTAACTGAGGAAACTAAGGCAGCCAGAGACTAAGTGACTTACCCTAGGTCACACCACTAGTCTCTGAGGATGGATTTGCATTCAGGTCTTCATGACTGTAGGTTTAGCTCTGTGCCACCTAGCTGCCTTTAGTGAACTGCTTAGGGAGAGGATAGTACTGTTTTTCCATTGTATTCCTAAAGCTTGGCATAGTTCCTGGCACATGGTAGTTAGTTAACTATGGTAGTCAGTTAACAACAGGTTGCTGAATGATTAATAGAGTAATGATTGTGCCCATTTTACATACAACTAAAGTGAGTTCTACAGAAGTCAAAGGATTTATCCATCACCCCACAGTTCAGAAGTATTGGAAATTGAAACTGTCTCCCAGTTTCCTAACTCTCAGTATATGTTCTTGCTACTATATGATGCTAATAATATATGTCTGTGTTCCAAAAGGAGAGATTAAAACAAATTTATTGCCCATTTCCCATTATATTTTCTCATTGTGAGGCAAAAGCCTTAACTAGTATGGATTTGGCTAGCCATCTCTCTTATGAGCGCAGAATCTTTTTAACCTACCTAGAAAACCAGTTTGGTTTGATAACTCAAATCAAACACAACCAGACACATTTTATACACAGCTCCAATAAAGGAACACCATTGTTCCTTTAAGAATCCAGAAGTCTTGCCTTCCCATCCCAACTTTCTGTTTGATGTTTTCTCCCCCCTTAGATAAGGTCTCCCTACCCATCTCCTCATAGTGTCAAAACCATACCCATGGCAATATGCCTAGGATAGGATTGGGACTAAAAATAATCATGAAGTACTTTGCTAAAGTACTCCGAGTTATATAAACCATTTTCTGTGAATTACACTGAATATTTTCTATTTACCAAGTTCTCATTTATTAAATTACTGTCTTGGAACGGTCATATTCTAATTGAAGCACTAGAGAAGCATAATCATTAGCCATATTATAGCTAAAATGTTTCAAGGTCTAAAAATTGAGGTTACAAAGGAGAGAGAACATTCTTTTTCCCTGTGGAAGCAAATGACCCAAGTTAGACTCCTTCCTCGTTTCCTCATATGTCAGTTGTGGGAGTCTGAGCAAATAATTTAATCTCCTGATTTTTTAGTTTTCTCATTTGTAAAATTGATATGACAATGGGTATACCATGTATGTCACAGGGCTTTGTGAGAAAAGAATTAGGTACACTGTAGCATCGTTAAGTGTGAGTTATTGTTGCAGATGTTAGGCTCAGCTCTCATTCTATTTATGTTTTAGTACTTTATTTTTTTTTAACCACACGGTGTTAAATTTAATTGTGGTTGGACTCTGAATATTTATATAGGAGGTCGCTAGGGATTTAATTTCTAAATCCCAAAATGAATTACTAAAGTAAATGGAATTTATGGTAGTTTATTTACAATAGAGGGAAGATATTAAGGAAGAGAGAAAAGGGGAAAACTCTAGCTTCCTCTGAGTCAGGTAGAAATTCTAAGGTCCTAATCAGGGAAAAGAGTCTCAAGACAATGGGCCTTTCTCAAAGGTTTAGACCTCCAAGAAAGGCAGGATTCCTAAGTCAGCCTTTCACTCACCAATGGTGACCGTCTAAATGGAAAGAAATCTGGGTGTCTGTCTTCTGGTCATTCCTCAAGAGTCTGTCTTCCAGTCTTTCCTCCGAGTCAGAGAACTCTTTGATCTCCTTGAATCAAATCGAATATTGAATTGAATATCTCTTCTTCTGGCCTTTCATCATCTTTTTAAAGATATTTTTCCCTTGTGTCACCTCCCCTAATACCAGTCACAGCAGATGCTTTTCTCCAGGAATGCCCACTCTTTAGTTCACACCTTCTTTGGTTAGATTATCCTTTTTTGAGTTACTTAACACCTTTTTTGGGTAGTTCAACTTTTGTAGTTACTTAACACCTTTTTGTAGTTAAAATGGCTATATCTACTTAAAATACTGAATTATCACCTTTTGGGGATTAAAATCTAAAAATAAATTGTGGATTACAATTCAATCTTTCCAATAAAGGAAGAGCTAAGTACCTTCACTGTTATAATCAGGGGATAGGTAAATCCAGTCTTCATGAGGGTCAGTTTTAATGGGCACTGTAATTCAAAAGGAGTGCCATTATCTTTTTTTTTTAATATATTTTATTTGATCATTTCCAAGCATTCGTTAAAGACATAGATCATTTTCTTTTCCTCCCCCCCACCCCCCATAGCCGACGCGTAAGTCCACTGGGCATTAGATGTTTTCTTGATTTGAACCCATTGCTTTGTTGATAGTATTTGCATTAGAGTGTTCATTTAGAGTCTATCCTCTGTCATGTCCCCTCAACCTCTGTATTCAGGCAGTTGCTTTTTCTCAGTGTTTCCACTCCCATAGTTTATCCTTTGCTTATGAATGGTGTTTTTTTCTCCTGGATCCCTGCAAGTTGTTCAGGGACATTACACTGCCACTAATGGAGGAGTCCATTACGTTCGATTATACCACAGTGTATTAGTTTCTGTGTACAATGTCCTCCTGGTTCTGCTCCTTTCGCTCTGCATCACTTCCTGGAGGTTGTTCCAGTCTCCATGGAACTCCTCCACTTTATTATTCCTTTTAGCACAATAGTATTCCATCACCAACATATACCACAGTTTGTTCAGCCATTCCCCAATTGATGGGCATCCCCTCGTTTTCCAGTTTTGGGCCACCACAAAGAGCGCAGCTAGGAATATTTTTGTACAAGTCTTTGTGTCCATTATCTCTTTGGGGTACAGACCCAGCAGTGCTATGGCTGGGTCAAAGGGTAGACATTCTTTTAGCACCCTTTGGGCATAGTTCCAAATTGCCCTCCAGAATGGTTGGATCAGTTCACAGCTCCACCAGCAATGAATTAATGTCCCTGCTTTGCCACATCCCCTCCAGCATTCATTACTTTCCTTTGCTGTTATGTTAGGAGTGCCATTATCTTACTGAAGGTAAGCAATAGGCTTCAAAACTTTGGTAAGTTGGTGGTGGGAGTGGTGTGTAGCCCAGGGTTGTGAAGGCTTCCCCTTTCAGAATGGGTGGATGAGAACAATTTGTTCAAATAGTCGTGAAGGTGCTTGGAGCATACATTGTAGAGTACTTAGAGCTTGGTCAGACATTGAAGCTGCCAAGCCACCTCCAGTGGTCCTGACTTTTGTCTTGCCATTGGACTTCAATGTTCAATGACTTTGGAAGAGAGATAGTGCGGCTGATAACTTTATCCAACTCTGTCAGTAAGATCCAATTTATGTGAAAATCAAGACATCATCCCAGGTCAAACAGGTAATCAGTGTCTGAGGTAAGAGTGAATTTGTTCTCTAACTCTAGAGTCCATGCACTGTACAATCCTGACTCCCAGTTAATAGTTGCAGGGATTTCCCCCCCATTCCCCAAACAATCAATCAACAAATATATAATAAGCATTTATTATGTTAAAGAGGTAGTCACCACCCTAAGCCCTGGAGATATATAGAGAAAGGCAAAATGAGTGCCTACATTCAAGAAACTTGCATAATGTGAGTGAAACAACATTAGATGACTAGATACATCCAGACTAGGGAGTAGAAAAGTTGTCTTGGAGGGGAGCACAGATGAGAGGCAGAAAACCAGACCTGTCGTTTCATCAGTCAAAACTCTCCTGCGGAGGCATTTTCTTTACTAATAGAGAGGGGTGCCTGCTCTGTTCTTAGTGAGTTGCTGGGGACATTGAGAGGCTCCATGATTTATCCAGGACTAAATAGCCAGATGGGAAAATGGCAAGATTTCAATGTTTTGTATTAGGGTTTTTATTTTTTGACTACAAGGCTATTTCTCTATCTTCTGTGCCATATTGCCTCTGTAGACTTCTAGCTAATGGTAATTAATATAGATCTCTTTCTCAGGAACATATATTTACAATCTTCTTTTTTCCCCTCTCTCTTACATAGGGAGCCTTCTCGAGACATGATATCTGCTTTGCCTGTGGGTCTGGCCAGCCCGAATGCCAAATACTTGTAGTGACAGGCATTTAGCCAACTTGTCCCACTCTAATACAAAAGCGGCATTCATTGCAAGTGAATGGCATGTTTGCGAAACTAATCCTGACTTCAAAACAGGACAAAGTTAGTTTTGCTAAAAACATAGTTAAAGCTGGTCAAATTCTTAGGGACTGAAAAAACAACATCCATACAAAAGCTTTCATTCTTGTGGCCCAGTGCAACTTTCATGTTTCCAGAGGGGGTCAGAACCCACGCCTGGAGTTCTTATGGAGAACGGGTGTTTATCTGCTCATGTAAAATTCAAGACCTTTTGAGTCATTGCAATTACTGCTCTCCTAAATACCCTGTTACGTTAAATTTCCCAAATTTACAAATCCATCTTGTACCGTGAGGGGGATGAAAACATGGAGATAGATGAAAGGAGGGAGGGAGAGAAAATTGCATTTGATGCCATTGTCATCTCTCTGTGGGACCAATTAGGGCTGGGCATTCTATTGAAAGCATATTTTATGTTCTGTATGCTGCAGTTAATTAATTCCACCAAAAATTCTTGGAGTATTTTTTTCCCTAAAAGTGTAGAGTTATTCTTTCATATTAAGCTGAGAGTTAGACATGCAGAGAATGTTGTCCATGTTTTTTTAATTTGCAGGGTGGGGGGGACCACCTACATTTTTTCAGGGCTGAGCTTTGCTGACTTTGTTAATGTATGTGGGGAGTGAGTTTGAGAAGTTTCAGCTCTTAAAGGAATTGAGTCTGGAGATCTTATTCAGAAGATCTGTGGGTCCATGTACATATATGTATTTGCATATGTGTGTGCTCCCAGACCTATCACTTCATTGATATGACTAATATACTAACCGTATGTGCTCTCTGTTCATTTGTGCCAATTATCAATTCATTTCTCATTTAGGACCTTCTGGAATTGATTGGAGGAATTAAAGGTGATCACCTCCAAAGTCACAAAGCTCTACATACCAGGGGTAAAACTTGAGCTCAGGTATTTATTCCTAAACCCAAGGCTGAATCCAGCCTCTTATTCTCTTCAGTTCCTCCCTGATACCATTTTAAGTTTGACTTCATCGACATGGTATTTTTTTTAGGGAATTTCATCATCTATATACTTTGAATCCTTGGCAATATATTAACTGGCTTTCTATTATTTCTACCTATAAATTAAAGTTTGAAAATTGGCATGATGTTAGATAAATCTTTGGCAATCACTATTAAGGTGAGCATTTCAAAATTTCATTTTGACAACACTCAAGCTGGAACTATGAGTAGCTTTGCCTCCACTGTTGATTTCAGTCCTGTGCTCTCACAGTGAGATTAGAGAGTGATGCCACCTTTGCCCAAACTTTACCCAAATTAAAGCTTCCACTGTTGCCCAGGTGAGGATTAGAGACAAACTACGACACCACAGTTACTCATATCTTCATTGCACCATGTCCTCTGGAGACTGTTTTATAAATTTTAGTAACACAAGCAACGAATCTGCTCACTACGTCATGGTCATATTTAGCCTACAATTAGAAAATGTAATTAGGATTTCCAGCCTCAACTCCTGCCTTGGAGCAAAGGCGACAGTGCCTCTGTCTTCCTCTGGCTTATTATTCTCTTACAAGCACTTAGTACCCAAACACTATTAAAGAGATCATTCATTTATTTAGTGTGTCAGGCCTGTCTTTATCTTTTGCCTTTCTTCTCTTGAACATACAGTGCTTTACACCTATGATTCATCTTCGCTGCTCTCAAAGGATGAAAGTAATAAATATTGTCTTTCCTTTTCAGGTGGAAAAATGAAGCTGCAGAGAGAATAGCACAGAGGAGTCTACTACAAGGCTGGGCATGTCAACCTTTGAGTCAATTCTCTGCCTAATAACACTTCCATTTTAAGTTTATTTTAGTACTTTTAAAAATATTTTTTCTCAATTACATGTAGACCAACATTTTTAATACTCACTTTGAAAGAATTTTGAGTTCTATTTTTTTCTCCCTGCTTCTCCTCCACTCTCTTTGAGAAGGCAAGCAATTTGATATAAGTTATACATGTGCAGTCATGTAAAACAATTCCATATTAGCCATGCTGTAAAACACAAACAAACAAAAAACAAGAGTAAGAAGGAAAATAAAGAAAATGTATGCTTTAATCTGCATTTAAATTCCATCAGTTCTTTCTCTGGAGGTAGAAAGCATTTTTTGGTCATAAATCCTGTATTGTCTTGGATTGTTATGTTATTGACAACAGGGAAGCTTGGCGACACAGTAGATAGTGACAGACTTGAGTAAGAAAGACTTCTCTTCCTGAGTTCAAATCTGGCCTCAGACACTAACTAGCTGTGTGACCCTGGGCATGTCACTTAGCCCTGTTTGCCTCAGTTTCCTCATCTGTAAAATGAGCTGGAGAAGGAAATGGCAAACCACTCCAAGTATATTCTGCTAAGTATACTTTGTCTGTATATCTGTCAAGAAGACCCCAAATGGAGCCATGAAGATTCAACCACTCTTGAAAACTTAATAACAAAACTGCTAAGAATAACCAAGTCATTCTCAGTTGAATATCATTCTCAGTTGAATAGCAGTTACTATGTATGATATTTATCTGCCTCTACTCATTTAGCTTTTCATCAGTTCCTTTTTTAATTCTAAGGGGAAAAAAGGGGCAAAAAGACTAATAAGAGTGAATATTTGGACAGAGCTTTTTATTAAATTCTAACTACTTACTTGAAATACCTGTCATTATATTAAGAAAAACATCAGCCAATTGTAATCAAATATTAAATCAACAGGAATTTATTAAATGACCATGATGTGTCAAATGGGACAATTAGAAATTCTGAGAAGGGGGCAGCTAGGTGGCTCAGTGGATTGAGAGCCAGACCTAGAGACAGGAGGTCCTAGATTCAAATCTGACCTCAGACAATTCCCAGCTGTGTGACTCTGGGCAAGTCAGTTGACTCCCATTGCCTAGCCCTTACCTCTCTTCTGCCTTGGAGCCAATACATAGTATTGATTCCAAGATGGAAGATAAGGGTTCATAAAAAAAAAGATATTCTGACAGACTGGCTTCTGGGTAAGAAAGAAATTTAATGATTAGGCTAGCATTAACCAATAAAGTAATGGTCAGTGATCTCTCTTGGTAACCAGAGACCCCAATTCCCTTCATGCAAGTCCATAAATGCAATTTGGGAGCTCATTATTCAGCCAAGACATAGCTAATTGGTGAATTAACCAATGAGAGTTGACACATCAAGACTCTCAAACCCTCCCAACACCCTGGTGATGATGGTCAGATATATAGACTGAATTTTATTATCTCCTTCATCTGGAAATAAAATAACTTGGAATTCCTAAGAAAAAAAGGAATTATGTACAAAGGTCAAAGAACTGAATAGAGTCTCTAACTGAAATTCAGATATAAAAATAATTTAGTATACATTCAAAGAGATAAATCCTCATATACATTGAAAAAGATAAATCCTCTTACAAGTATTCTGGTATCAGAGAGACAAAGACAAAACCAAAGCAGTTACTGGCCCAGAAGCTAACATGATAATGAGAGAGATGACATGCATTCAGAGTGATGTATATAAGTCACACACAATTCAGAAGTAAGGCAGCTTGGGAAAGGAAAGCACTTAGAAGATGGTAGATCCAGAAAAGACTTCCTTTGAATTTCAATGGATCAGGGGGCAGTTAGGTAGCTTAGTGGACAGAGAGCCAAGTCTAGATATGGGTGGTCCTATGTTTAAATTTGGTCCCAGATACTTCCTAGCTGTATGACCCTGGGCAAGTCACTTAACCCCCATTGTTTAGCCCTTACCACTCTTCTGCCTTGGAGCAATACACAGTATTGATTTTAAGACAGAAGGTAAGGGTTAAAAAAAACTCAATGGATCAATTGAGTTTTAAAGTAAACTAGGGATTTGAAGAGGTAAAAGTGATTATGGAGGACATCACAGGCATGGGATTCAGATTATACAATGGTATAGAGGTAAGAGAAAAAACAGAGAATGTGGCTCTACAGTGATAATAAAAGTGGCTCTGTATTCTCAAAGGCTAGATTAGCAGAGCATCAATCTGGAAAGTCCTTCCAAGCTGAAAAGGCTTTGAGTATGAGCCCAAGATGGATGTCATCCAAGAAGGATGGATCAAGCTAAGTTTGGAGGATTTTATAATAATGTGTTAATCATATGATAAGGATTCTGGTTTGCTTTCTCCTCTTCCTCCTCCCCTCCTTTTCATCCCTTGTTGGAAAAAAAAATAGCATCTATACAATAGCTTTTATTCTTCTGGCCATTTGCAACTTTCATATTGAAGAACCAGCTCCTATGCCCTTCCCTGATCCCCTCACCCTGCAGGACCCCCTAGAGCCCTTGCAGTCAAGTTACTGAAGAACCAGTGACCATACCCTGGAATGTGCTAGGGACTGATGAGGACTCAACCCCCAGAACTTAACCCCACCTAGCACCTCCCAACTCTTCTGAAGAGATAAACAGAACTAGGCACCAGGAACTGACACTTAACCCTAAGGACCTAACCCTACCCAACTGTTCTGATAAGATGTCCTCTTCTGCAACTCAAACCTACCCTATATAATCCTTCTCTCCCCTTTGTTCAGGGCCCCATCTGCCTTGGAGGCAGTGGGACCCAAGCTCAAGCTTGTAATAAAGCAGTACCTCTTGCTTTTACATTATCCTGTGTGCCTCCTAATTTGGGAAACCAGAACCGAGTCTAACAATATTTCCAGAGGAAGTTAGAACCCATACCTAGAGTTCCAATAGAGAACAGGTATTGATCTGACCATATATAAATTCAAGCTTCTTAGAGTCATTACACTGACTGATATTCTAAATACCAACCAATTAAATCATGGAGGGGTTACGATTTGTATCAAAGGGAAAAAGGAGACCCAAATTAAATAATAGATCCTTGAAGAACTTAAGCAATATGGAAATTTTTTATATGAGTCCAATGCATACTTTACCAAGAGAACTACAGCCCTCTCTCCTTTACATTAGGATAGAGGCTATTATTAGCCATCAAACACATGAAGTATATTTGGGTCTTTGATTAAATGTGGAAGATGATAGAACAAAAGGTTCCTAGATCTGGAAAGGATCTTGGAGACCATCTAGACTCTCTCCTTAGTTACACAGTTGAGGAAACTGAATCTTAGGGAGATTAGACCTGTATAAAGTCATACTGGTGTTCTTAGGAGCAGGATTTGAACACAGAATCCAAAACCAGCATTTTTTTCCATGATCCCATGCTCCCTTCTAACCAAGAACCTCATGAGAATTCATATCTAAGAGTACCCTTAGCCTCCACTGGCTTCACCATCCCCTTGGATATAGGGTAAGAATGAGTGTTTAAATGTTACAAATTTATTATCAACTACTGTTATCTAAAACTTAGGAGGGCTCTCCCTTTAGTCACCTCACCCCTCACCTCTTCACTTTGGGAATTTATTTGAACTCCAGTTTCTTTTCTCTTATTAGGGTGATGTGTTTCAGCCAATCACTAAGATTGTAGTGGCTCATTTTAGCAGAATACTAACAAAGTTCATGAAACATTTTGTTTATAGCACTCAGCCCTTTGAATAAGGCAGAGAATCTTATGTGACTTTACATGGTATCACATCAGCCCTGAAGATTATTCCTTCCTTTCTCACTCACAAGGGCACACACAGGGTGGATCTCTGAAAACCTAATTTGAAAATAATGAGAAAAATACAAGACACAACATGCTTCCAGCTGAGACCCTTGATTCCAGGCAGAACAATATTCAGCTAAAGACTAGCTTATCATCCCTTTGGACTCCAGCTTTAATAGGCTTTGCTGAAACATACTGCAGGGACCAAACTATGGGCAGAAATTTCCTGGAATTATATATGTTGGGTGGCTCTTCAGGTACACCAAGCAGTGGACAGCTAGGTGATAGATTTCAACATCAGGGAGCTGGAAGGGACCCCAGTAGTCATCTCAACCAACATATTCATTTTACAGATGAGGAAAACTGAGACTGAGAGAGCTTATGATTTTCCCATAGTCAAACAGCCAATAAGTGTCCTATGATAAAAAGAATTCGTCTTCCTTACTCCAGTTTCAGCATTCTTACCACAATATCATCCCATCATTAAACATTGAGTATTGGCTGAATTTTCCATAATGACTGCCAGGGAAGGTGATGATAATGTTTCAGAAAATGCCTTGCTTTTTTTTTTTTGCATTTTTAGATTAGCTAAGGAATGCAAATATCTCTGAAATTTATCTAGATATTCATAAATTAACATTCCACTCTCTTAACTTGTTATTTTAAGAAAAAGTTTTATTTTCTGTCTTAGTAACAACTTGAAGACAGAAGGACCAATGGAGGTGTCTAGGTGGCTCAGCAGACTAAGAGCCAAGCCCAGAGACAGGAGATCCTGGGTTCAAATATGACCTCAGATACTTACTAGTTTTGTGACCTTGGGCAAGTCACTTAATCCCTATTACCTAGCCTTTACTGCTCTTCTTCCTTGGATCCAACACACATTATTGATTTTAAGATGAGGATAATGATTTTTAAAAATGACAGAAGGATAAAAGACTAAGCAAACACTGTTAAGTGACTTGCCCAGGGTCACATAGCTAGAAAGCATCTGAGGCTAGACCTGAACCCAGGTCCTCCTGACTCCAGACCTGGCTGTCTATACACTGAGCAATCTAGGTGCCCCTCCATTTGCCATTTTAAAATAAGGAACTAGAAAGACAATATGATATAGGTTTTCTTGTAAATTTTCTTTCCTAATGCCTCCAGCTATTAGTGCCTTTCCCTCAAATTATAGTGTATATATTTATTTTATGTTGTATATTATATGTGCATATTATGTTATACACATAACATATTCATAGAATGTTTTGCATATAATTGTATCCATGCAGATCCCCACCAACACAACCACCAATACACATAATGTCCACTCTCAGAAGGCAGAGAAACTTTCATTTTTGCCTCTGTATCTGTAAAACCTAGCACAATGCCTGGAATGCAGTAGGCACTAACAGCTTGTTGACTGATTGATTATTGATTGATGGAGTGCTACAGTGGAGAAAATTCTGGATGTGGAACTAGAAGAGCTCATGTTTGAATTTCTACTTTTTTATTTTCCTTAGCTCTCATTCCTGCAACTCTCCTCAGCAACCAGCAGCTGGTCATTTCATTCACTGTCCTATGCTGAGATGAATTATTGGAATTATCCAGGACAGTTTCCAAAAACATAGTGCCAAGAGATGAAGTTGATTTCCTCTGAGTACCATCCATGTGCCAGAAGGAGAGATAGAGACCCAGAGAAAGAAAAGCAGATAGACAGAAATATACAGAGACAGAGAGACAAAGGCAGGCAAGCAGACAGACAATAGAGATGGAGGAAGAGACAGTGACAGAGACAAAGAAACAGAGAGACAAAGGCAGGCAAGCAGATAGAGACAGAGAGACAGAGACACACAGAGAAAAGGAGAGAGAGATGAAGTTTCAAATTAATTTCCAAAGGGAAGTAGGAGATGAGGTGACTAAAGAGAGACAGTTCTCTAAATTTAATTCACCATAGTAAAAAAATATAGCTTTAATATCTAAGTACTCATCGTTATCCTTTATCCAGAAGAACGATGGGGCCAACAAAGACTGAAAGAACTAATAGTAAAGACGTACTTGGTTACAAGTTCGCATGGGATTGCAGAGGATAGTCATTCTATAATCAATGTTCAAATCTGTGACTACCTGTATGACTACTACAACTAAACTAAATTATTATTTTTGCTTGCCTACAAAATCCTTGTATTTTTGTAAGGTAGCAGAAAGAACATGGAACTAGAATCAGGAAACATTGAATCTCCAACTAGTTCTGTTGCAAACTAGCTTTGTGTGCTCATCTCCAAGAGATAAGAAGGTTGACCAAACAATCTTTAAACCAAAACTTCCTTTAATATATTACATGATTCTGTAATTGTGTTCTTCCACCAAAGATTTATGCTTGTTTAATTATAGACAATGGACGTCAACTAGGAAGCAAATGTTTTTTTCTCAAGTCAATTGGTCAATAAATAGATGCTAATAATCTACTATTTGCCAGACACTGTGCTAATGATAGGTGTTCATAGAGCATAGGGCCAGCACATCCTTAGAGATCATTATGATTGGCCCTTCCTCTTTCCCTCAGAGCCAATGGCAATGCTCCTCTCAGGGATTAAACCATCTGCTATAGATACCCAGGAATCTTCCCCAAACATGGCATTCTTTCTATTTACATTATATTAATTGTCACAGTCAGCACAATAGTAAACATAGGACATTTATATCCAGGGGAAAACTGTGAAGCTCCCAGATGTCAACAAGTAATCTCAAAAGCAAGGGAAACTAATAAACGGCCATAAAAATTGCATCCTATCTGAAAAAGGCAACTGGTTCCCTGCCAAAGCACAGAAAAGTATTTTTTTTTAATGACAACTAGAATTTCATCTTCTTTAATGTTTTTTTTTAATTTTAAACATCATTTTATTTGGTCATTTCCAAACATTATTCACTGGAAACAAAGATCATTTTCTTTTCCTCCCCACCCCTCCTCCCACCACCTTTCCCTCTCCCGTAGTGAACGCACGATTCCACTGGTTATCACATGTGTTCTTGACTGGAACCCATTTCCCTGTTGTTGGTATTTGCATTAGAGTGTTCATTTAGAGTCTCTCCTCAGTCATATCCCCTCCACCCCTGTAGTCAAGAAGTTGCTTTTCATCAGTGTTTTTACTCCCATAGTTGATCCTCTGCTTGTGGATGCTATTTTTAGATCCCTGCAGATTGTTCAGGGACATTGCATTGACACTAATGGAGAAGTCCATTACCTTCGATTGTACCACAGTGTATCAGTCTTTGTGTACAATGTTTTCCTGGTTCTGCTCCTCTAGCTCTGCATCACTTCCTGGAGGTTGTTCCAGTCTCCATGGAATTCCTCCACTTTATTATTCCTTTTACCACAATAGTATTCCATCACCAACATATACCACAATTTGTTCAGCCATTTCCCAATTGAAGGGCATCCCCTCATTTTCCAATTTTTGGCCACCACAAAGAGTGCAGCTATGAATATTCTTGTACAAGTCTTTTTCCTTATTATCTCTTGGGGGTACAAACCCAGCAGTGCTATAGCTGGATCAAAGGGCAGACAGTCTTTTATCACCCTTTGGGCATAGTTCCAAATTGCCCTCCAGAATGGCTGGATCAATTCACAACTCCACCAGCAATGAATTAATGTCCCCACTTTGCCACATCCCCTCCAGCATTCATTACTTTCCATAGCTGTCATGTTAGCCAATCTGCTAGGTGTGAGGTGATACCTCAGAGTTGTTTTGATTTGCATCTCTCTGATTATAAGAGATGTAGAGCACTTTTTCATGTGCTTATTAATAGTTTTGATTTCTTTGGCTGAGAACTGCCTGTTCATGTCCCTTGACCATTTATCAATTGGAGAATGGCTTGATTTTTTGTACAATTGATTTAGCTCTTTGTAAATTTGAGTAATTAAACCTTTGTCAGAGGTTTTTATGAAAACTGTTTCCCAATTTGTTGCTACCCTTCTGATTTTGGTTACATTGGTTTTGTTGGTACAAAATCTTTTTAATTTGATGTATTCCAGATGATTTATTTTGCATTTTGTAACTCTTTCTAAGTCTTGCTTGGTTTTGAAGTCTTTCCCTTCCCAAAGGTCTGACATGTATGCTATTCTGTGTTCGCCTAATTTTCTTATAGTTTCCTTCTTTATGTTCAAGTCATTCACCCATTTTGAATTTATCTTGGTGTAGGGTGTGAGGTGCTGATCTAAACCTAATCTTTCCCACACTGTCCTCCAATTTTCCCAGCAGTTTTTATGAAATAGTGGATTTTTGTCCCAAAAGCTTGGATATTTGGATTTATTGTATACTGTCTTACTGAGGTCGCCTGCCCCCAGTCTATTCCACTGATCCTCCTTTCTGTCTCTTAGCCAGTACCAAATTGTTTTGATGACAGCTGCTTTATAATATAGTCTGAGATCTGGGACTGCAAGGCCCCCTTCCTTTGTATTTTTTTTCCATTTTTTCCCGGGATATCCTTGATCTTTTGTTCTTACAAATGAACTTTGTTATGGTTTTTTCTAAATCAGTAAAAAATTTTTTTGGAAGTTCCATGGGTATGGCACTAAATAGATAGATGAGTATGGGTAGGATGGTCATTTTTATTATATTGGCTTGTCCTACCCATGAGCAGTTAATGTTCTTCCAATTGTTCAAGTCTAGTTTTAGTTGTGTGGAAAGTGTTTTGTTGTTGTGTTCATATAGATCCTGTGTTTGTCTCGGGAGATAGATTCCTAAGTATTTTATTTTGTCTAAGGTAATTTTGAATGGGATTTCTCTTTCTAGTTCTTGCTGCTGACCTGTGTTGGAATTATATAGAAATGCTGATGACTTATACAGGTCTATTTTGTATCCTGCAACTTTGCTAAAGTTGTTGATTATTTCAATTAGCTTTTTGGTTGAATCTCTAGGATTCTTTAAGTAGACCATCATGTCATCTGCAAAGAGTGATAACTTGGTCTCCTCCTTGCCTATTTTGATGCCTTAAATTTCTTTTCTTCTCTAATTGTTACTGCTAGTGTTTCTAATACAAGGTCAAATAATAGAGGTGATAATGGGCATCCTTGTTTCACTCCTGATCTTAATGGGAATGGATTTAGTTTATCCCCATTGCAGATGATATTAGTTGATGGTCTTAGATATATATTGTTTATTATTTTTAGGAATGACCCTTCTATTCCTATGCTTTCTAGTGTTTTTAGTAGGAATGGGTGTTGTATTTTATCAAAGGCTTTTTCTGCATCTATTGAGATAATCATGTGGTTCTTGTTGGTTTGCTTATTGATGTGGTCAATTATGTGGATAGTTTTCCTAATGTTGAACCAGCCCTGCATCCCTGGTATAAATCCTACTTGATCATGGTGGATGACCCTTCTGATCACTTGCTGGAGTCTTTTTGCTAGTATCCTATTTAAGATTTTTGAATCTATATTCATTAGGGAGATTGGTCTATAATTTTCTTTTTCTGTTTTTGGCCTGCCTGGCTTTGGAATTAGTACCATGTTTGTGTCATAAAAGGAGTTTGGTAGAACTCGTTCTTTGCTTATTATGTCAAATAGTTTGTATAGTATTGGAGTTAGCTGTTCTTTGAATGTTTGATAGAATTCACTGGTGAATCCATCAGGCCCTGGGGATTTTTTCTTAGGAAGTTCTTTGATGGCCTGTTGGATTTCTTTTTCTGATATGGGATTATTTAAGAAATCTATTTCTTCTTCTGTTAGTCTAGGCAATTTATATTTTTGTAAATATTCATCCATATCACCTAGGTTGGTATATTTATTGCCATATAGTTGGGCAAAATAGTGTTTAATGATTGCCTTAATTTCCTCTTCATTGGAGGTGAGATCCCCCTGTTCTTCCTTGATGCTGTTAATTTGCCTTACTTCTTTCCTTTTTTTAATTAGATTGACCAGTACTTTGTCTATTTTGTCTGTTTTTTCAAAGTACCAGCTTCTAGTCTTGTTTATTAGCTCAATGGTTCTGTCACTTTCGATTTTATTAATTTCTCCCTTAATTTTTAGGATTTCTAATTTGGTTTTCTTCTGGGGGTTTTTAATTTGTTCGTTCTCAAGTTTTTTGATTTGCATTTCCAATTCCTTGATCTCTGTCCTCCCTAATTTGTTAATATATGCACTCAGGGATATGAATTTTCCTCTAAGTACTGCCTTGGCTGCATTCCATAAGGTTTGAAAGGATGTCTCGCCGTTGTCATTTTCCTCAACAAAATTATTAATTGTTTCTATGATTTCTTCTCTAACTAACCGATTTTGGAGTATCATATTATTTAATTTCCAATTAATTTTTGATTTGGCTCTCCATGTACCCTTACCGATCAATATTTTTATTGCCTTGTGATCTGAAAAGGTTGCATTTATTATTTCTGCTTTTCTGCATTTGAGTGCCATGTTTCTGTGACCTAGTGTATGATCTATCTTTGTGAATGTGCCATGTGGTGCTGAAAAGAAGGTGTATTCCTTTTTGTCCCTATTTATTTTTCTCCATATGTCTATTAACTCTAATTTTTCTAAGATTTCATTCACCTCTTTTACCTCTTTCTTGTTTATTTTTTGGTTTGATTTATCTAAATTTGATAGTGGTTGGTTCAAGTCTCCCACTAATATGGTTTTACTTTCTATTTCCTCCTTCAATTCTCCTAGTTTCTCTATTAAAAATTTGGATGCTATACCATTTGGTGCATACATGTTGATTAGTGATATTTCCTCATTGTCTAGCCTCCCTTTTAACAGAATATATTTACCTTCCCTATCCCTTTTGATCAGGTCTATTTTTGCTTTGGCTTTGTCAGATATCATGATTGCAACTCCTGCCTTCTTTCTATCAGTTGAGGCCCAAAAGGTCTTACTCCAACCTTTAATTCTAACCTTGTGAGTGTCAACCCGCCTCATATGTGTTTCTTGAAGACAACAAATGGTAGGGTTTGGGGTTCTAATCCAATCTGCTATTTGTCTACTTTTTATGGGTGAATTCATCCCATTCACGTTCAAAGTTATGATTGTCATTTGTGAATTTGCTGGCATTTTGATATCTTCCCCTAGTTCTGACTTTTCTTCTTTAGCTATCTCCTTTTGAACCAGTGATTTACTTTAGGTCAGTCCCCCTAATCCCCTCCCTTGATATGCTTCCCTTTCTAGCCCCTCCCTTTTTATGCTCCCTTACCCTCCCCCCTCTCCTTCCCACCCTTTTTATACTCTCTCCTCCCTCCCCCTCCTTAATTTTCCTTTCTTTCTTGCCCTGTTAGATAAGATAGAATTCAGGATCTCACTGGATCTAGATGTTCTTCCCTCTCAGATTTTATTTCACTGAGAGTAAGGTTTAAGTAATTCCACTTCACGCTCTCTTCCTCTCCTTCTCATATGAGAGTTCTTCCCCTCCCCTTCCCATGTGTATCTTTATATGGGAAAAATTATTCTATTAAGTCCCCTCCTATTTCTTGAAGTAAATCTTAGTATTATCGATGGTTCCCCCCTCCCTTTTCCTTTCTTTGCCCCCACTTTCACCAAATCTTCTTGATGCCCCAATCTTTCCCTATGCATGATTCTTCTAACTACTCTTATGATGCATACAATTTTTGAGAGTTACACAATACATTTTCCCCACATATTAATATATATAATTTGATGTAAATGTAGTCCTTATAGAAGAGAGTTTGACTTAAAGAAAAAGATAAGAATTATCTCCTTTTCCCTTTCTTTCATATTTGCCTTTTCATGTTTCTCTTGCTTTCTGTGCTTGGATATCAAATTTTCCACAGAGCTCTGGTCTTTTCTTAGCAAATGCTTGGAAATCTTCTATTTTGTTGAATGCTCATAATTTCCCCTGGAAGTATATAGTCAGTTTTGCTGGGTAGTTGATTCTTGGTTGGAGACCCAGCTCTCTTGCCTTTCTAAATATCGTGTTCCATGCTTTGCGGTCTCTTAGTGTGTTAGCCGCTAGGTCATGTGTGATCCTTATGGGAGCCCCCTTATATCTGAAGCTCTTGGCTTCTTGTAGGATTTTCTCCTTTTCTTGGAAGCTCTTGAATTTGGCAATTACATTCCTAGGGGTTGTCTTTTGGGGATTTAGTATAGAGGGTGTTCTATGAACCCTTTCTATTTCTATTTTGCCTCCTTGCTCCAGAACGTGGGGGAAATTTTCTTTTATAATCTCCTGTAGAATAACATCGAGTTTATTGTTTATCTCTGGTTTTTCTGGGAGACCGATAATTCGGAGGTTGTCTCCTCTCCCTCTGTTTTCCAAGTCTGTGACCTTTTCAGTGAGATATTTTATGTTTTCTTCTAATTCATTATTTTTTTGGCTTTGCTTTATTGATTCTTGCTGTTTTATGATCTCACTTTCTTCGAGTTGCTTAATTCTGGTCGTTAGGGACTGGTTTTGCTTTTCAGCTTTGTCTACCCTTCTTTTGGATGCTTCCAGCTCTTTTTCCAATTGAGCAGTCTCATCTGTCAGACTGCTGATCTCTTTCTCCCATTTTCCTTTCCAGTTTTCCATCTTTTGGGTAAGTTCCAGTTTGAGATCTTCCAGAGGTTGTTGATAGTTTCCATTTTGGGAGGCATGTTCTGATTGTTTTTGTATTTCATCCTCATTGTCTTCTTTTCCTTGTGTACTTCCACCATAAAAGTTTTCAATAGTCACCTTTTCCCCTTTCTTCCTTGAGGCTTGATTTTGGGCCATGTGAGCCATCCCTTTGGTGGTTTTATTACCCTTTCCTTTTTGGTCTGGGGTCTGGGTGATATGGGCGGGTTTTCTGTGAATTTAGGTTGCCTTAGACTAGTTCTTCCCAGCCTCCGAGGTTTCTTAGAGTGCTGGGCCCCTGATCACAGCCAAACTGCTCAGGTGTTCAGCTCTGTCCAGATAATCAGTGCGTGGTCCACCCCTGGTGTTTAGCTCCACCTAGATGCTCTGCGCATCCGCCCCGAGTATGGCTCCTTGGGCCCCCTGTTCTCAGTGCAGGATTCTCCCGTGAAACTGCCCTGAGATGTTTTTTTCCTGGCAGTCCCCAGATCCCAAGGACCCTGGAGTGCCCCCCCAGACAGAGATGTTCCTCACTCACTTGCTGTCCCAGTGAGTGCTCCGGTAGCTCACTCTGGTTTGGTGGAGTATGTGGGGGAGGGGGGAGAGGGCGGCTCAGTTCACATTTCTGTGCAAGCTTTTCCTCCTTCTTATTATAGTGTGGAAATGTTCAAACCCAACGTACCTTCGCTTCTGTGGGGTACTGGGGAGTACTGGGAAGTCCTTCTGTTCCTCCAAAGGTGATTTTTATGCTCCTTTGATATAGTCTATTTTGTTCGGTGCCAGGGAGAGGAAGCATGTGGCGTCTAGATTGCAGCCATGATTACCCAGAAGTCCTCATCTTCTTTAATGTTAAAGCACATATCTGAGATGTTCTTTCAAGCATTCAGTTCTGCCTTTTAGTACTTATGAAGTGGATTAAGATGTGTACATAGAGAGATGCATGTGTGTTAGCCTTTAAAATGAAGATATTAAGTGCATTTTTTTAGTCCTATAGAAGGAAATGTGCAAAAGTGTCTTGGCAGGTTTCAGAGATGCTCATTTTGGCAAGGCAACTTGTAGATTCAACAAGCTGAGAAGATCCAGATTTTCATAGACAATTATTAACGCCTTTCAGTAGTCATGCTTAGCAGAGAGATTGGCATTTGAAAGTGTCAGGAGTCTGGATATTTTTCGAGTTTGACTTCAGCTTTTCCTTTGAGCCCTATCTAATTCCCCCAGGATTGAGAAGAGAGGAATAACATTTGTAGAAATAGCGTCTAATCATGCTATGTTGGAACTCAGAGAAAATATTCCATGGCTATGTCAATTATCTAGGTCTAGGGGACCTTTCTATCTAAGGGAAGACTCAGGTTCAAATCCTGCCTATATTTCTTATTAATTGTACAATTGTAGACAAAGTATTTTAATTCTCTAGGTCTCAGATTCTTTCTCTGCAAAATGAAGAGGTTGGATTAGATAGGCATAATTGATAACTCTTAATGGATGGAATATGGGTGAGGATAAGTCTGAAAATTGGTCACTTTGGTTAATAATAGAGATGCTGCTTCTAGAATTTTTGAAATGGTCTCTGTCTCTTTTTCCATCTCTCTCTCCCTCTGTTTATTTCTGCCTCTGTCTCTTCCTATGAGGGGTGAGGAGACTTGGGGTAGCATGGTTGCAAATGGGAGCTAGAACAGAGAATCAGCTAGGCAAATCTGAACCTGGACTTTTCACATCTTCTGCTTTGTGTTATTTTTTTCCCTGACACAGGTGATCAACCAGTGATCCTGAGGTGGATATTTACAGTTTGGGAGGGGACTTTGCTGGTGCAGGTCAGACCCTCCAGAATCTCTCATTTGATGCCAGTCTCAGTATAGAAAGTGCCCATTAGAGCTACTGAAATAATGAACACACACAAAAAGAGGATCCTAATCCCCTGATTGGCTCAACAGAAATTATGATTTTTTCCATTTGAAATTTTTAATGTTTTTTTTCCAGATAACATGTCAATACAGTTTTCAACAATAGTTTTCTGACATTCTGTGACCCATGCTCTGTCTCTCTCCCCTTCTTTATCCCTTCCTGAGATGGCAGGTAATATGATATAGGTTATATTTCTGTGTTTATCATATTAGAAAAGATGCCACAAATTGCTCACTGTAGAGATAAATTCATGAAGGAAATAAAGTGAAGAATGGCATGCTTTGATCAGCATTTAGACTCCATGAATTCCTTCTTTGGTGCTGAATAGTCTTTTTCATGTTGAGTACCTTGGAATTGTTCTAGAACCATGCCTTGTTGATAGAAATTAAATCATTCATAGCTGATCATCATTTTTATTGCTGTTACTTTGCACAGAGTCCTTCTGGTTCTGCTCACTCCACTTTGCATCACTTCAGCTAAACTTTTCCAGGATTTTTTCATGATCATCTTATTAGTCATTTCTTATGGCACAATAGTGTTCCATTACAAACACACACCACAACTTGTTCAACAGTTCCCTAATTGATGGACATCCCTTCAGTTTCTAGTTCTTTGCCACAAAGACAATGTGGAAGAGACAAGAAGAGAGGAAAATCTCTTTTACAAAAAGAGGTGCTAGAAATACTTTTGTATAAGCAGGTCCTTTCCCCCTACGAGATATGGACCTTGGGGAAGAGAGTGCAGAGCAAAACTGAAGGTGAAATGCTACTTCAGCAGTCCCACAAAAGACTTGTTTTGCTGCTTAAAGTATCAACCTCCTAAAAGGCTATAATAGTAGTTATTGTTTCATTTTTAAGTGTTTGGTAATGAGCACTTGTGAATTTTGGGTATTATTTTTAACATGTATTTTGCATGAACAAATTAAATAGCTGTCATGCCCATTTCTACAGTATACAATAAGTATTTTGAGAAGACCCAAAACAGCCTTTAGTGAGTATTCCCAGGGCTACAAGGATGAGGAGATGAGAGTAAGAAAGGGGGATCAGGAAGAATAAAGAGTCAGCAAATATGAGCAATAAGAGCCTGACTCTTCTCTTCAGGGATCAGGCTCCCTCAAGACTGAACCATATCCTCCTGCATAAGTATAGGATTTGTGTTATTGCATCTGTATAACTTTTTATATTTCTATCAAGTAGCTGTTTTCACGAGGCTACATAATTTCATTTCCAACAATAGTTTGCCTTTATATAGCACTTAAAGATTTTCAGAACTCTTTAAATGCAAGATCTCATTTGGTCCTGATAACAAATCCATCAACAAATATTTATTAGATTGCTACCCTCTAAGGTAGGTATTATTACTATTATCTTCCTTATATGGATGAAGAAACTGAGGTTCAAAGTCAATAGACTTGTTCAGGGTGACACAGCTATTTAGTGGCAGAAGCAAGATTTAAACTTTCAAGCATACTATCTCATAATTCATTCTTTTAATTTTTTCCATTTATTTTTTAATAAATCCTTTACCTCCTCTTTTAGAGTTGGTACTAAGTATCCTTCCCATGACATAAGAGCAGTAAGGGCTAGACAAGGAGGGTTAAGTGACTTGCCCAGGCTCATGCCACTATAATTCATTCTTTAGACATATCTTTAAAGGTCCCAGTCAGCTCAAAATCTTAAAATTCTATCTCAATCTCCTTGGCTCCTAATTTTTAAAGCTATAACTCAAAGTCAAGTTATAACATTCAAGGATAAAGACAATAACAACTTAGGTAGGGAGTTCTAGAAATCTATTCCATCTTTCTTCTCTTTTGCTTTTAGAAAGCAGGAACTGTTTCACTTCTGCTTTTGTTTCTCCAATGCTTAGCACAACTCCTGGAACATAACAAATCTCTGTTGGTTGGGATCAGACTATTCCACCATTGGCATTTTACCAAAACAGTAACTGGAATAAAGTTACTGTAGTGCCTATTAGATAGGGAGGGAGAAAGCCAGCTATTAAAGGAGAAAGAACAATGACAACCTATGTCCTTCCCAAATCATCATTTTTACAGCTTACCTAGAGCAAAGAAGAGTGCTTGTTTGGATGGAGAGTCTTGCTAAGAATTGTTCTTGAAATGTAAATGTGATGGCTCATGATGTTTATAGAACATTTCCCATTTTTGTTTATAGATCAAAATAAAGCCTTTTCTTGAATAACATGAAAGGGTGGCTCTGGTCTTTTTTAAACTAAGTGAGGGAAGGGGAAGGCAAGAGGCAAAGCAAGGGATTTTCCCCCTTCCTTCCAATATTGGAGAAAACAGAAAGCCCAAGAAATGAGGGCTTTAGAAATGAGAAAACAGCATCCAGGGAGTTCCAATACTTTATTTGTAGTTGTGTCTAACATTTTCTTGTCCTTCTTCAATAACTGGAACAGTGAAATAAGGCTTTAAATAAGAAGGCATCCTAGCCAACATAGATGCTCTTTTTGTTTAGTAAGATGTATCCACTGTGAAGCAGTACAGGCAGAAAACAGCTTCACCAAATTGATAAAAATGACTTTGCCATTTTCCTCCTCCCCCCTAACACATACATTATACTCTTCAGCAGATAATCATGAGGCGTAATTTAAAATCTGGATGAAGATTAGGAAAAACAAATCCCCATGGGTCTGAGTTGATGTAAAGAAGTAGAGGAGAAGGCTATTCATTCTAGCAGAGAAATTTGGTGAAGACAGATAGATCAATCATCCCCTGTCCCTCTCCCCATGTATTTATTTCCCCATTGGAGAGCAGGCATTGTTTGTTAAGTAGGGACCTAATCTTGGAATTAGGAAGATCAGAGTATAAATCTCACTACTACTGTGACCCTGTTGGGGCCACTGTATGTCTCCAGTACCCCGCTCCTAGCCTCTGCACAAATTACTGTCTAGATGCCTCTAGGTAAGTTGCTAAACTTCTTAGGAATATTGTCCATATATTATTGCTAAGTTCTAGGGAGAGGTAATTTTTTGACTTAATTAAAGAGGTACAGAACCAAAATGTTTCTTAAATTGAGATAAGAAAAATAATAGTGATAATAATAAGTTATAATTCCTTAATATGTTATGGTTCCATGAGGTAAGGAGTATGCACATATGATTTTCCTCATTTTTACAGATGAGCAAACTGAGGCTCAGAGTGGTTGTGCCATTTCTAAGGTGTACCATCTAGTGAGTACAAACTCAGGTGTCCAGGTTCCAAATCCAGTATGAGAGATGAGAGGTGCGTTTTCTCCAAGAACAATTCATTCCAATAGCCATGAAGGCAGCTGAACTGCAGATTTCTTAGAGTTTGGTCCAAGACTGATGATACGGAGGTATTCCACTGCATCTTGGGCTATTGCCAGCCACCTTGACTTTTGTCTTGCCTCTGGACTTGGATGATTCTGGAAGAGAGAGTGAGCTTGATCAATTTGTGCAGCTCTGCCTCACTTAAATCCAATTCATGCATAAGTCAAGATATCAGCTTATGATGTCATTGGTCCTCTTCAAAATGAAGGACATACAACAACAATATGAGGAACTCTCAGATGAGGAAACTTTCTCTGCCGGTGCAAGTCAGCACCTTCTCTGCAATTTATAATCTTAGAGGACTGACTAAAGTCAGTGGGAGGCTAAATCAAATTTAAAAAAAAAAGGAGGGGGGAGGCTACCAGCATGATGGATAGATCTTTGATGCCAGTGCTTCCAAAACTTTTTGAATATGAAAACACTTAAAAAATGTAAAACAATTTCATATACTCCCCTGTCCCCTGCAATGCTTATATAATTGATTTCAATTTTTCCATTGTTTCTCCAAGAAAGATCTAACTAGTCTGTTGGAGGCTTCATTCTAGCATTTTCTGTATATTGTCATTACCAGGGTATCTCATTAATGTCCAACTGTTACTAACCTTCACCAAACCTTTTGCTCACTATCCATTTCCTGAATTTTCTTTTTCTTTTTTTTTGTACTTGTTAGTTCAATATTGGAAATAGAGGTCACAAAAATATGTTTCTAAGTCATCAGAGCTTAAAATTACACTAAGACTTGGAATTCCTATTATGTTACCCTGTACTTTCGTATCTGTCACCAGTAACTTTTGGGTCACTTTCATCTTTGATTCCTTCAAGAAAGCATGCTCTGAGATTCATAACTTGATTGCATAAACAATCACAATAACTTTGGTTTTAGGAAGGTGGGCATTTATTTTGGGAGATCCTAATATAATCAGTCTAGAGCTAAAAGGGACCTATTAGGCTGTGTAATGTAAAAAATGACCAACTCCCACATTTTACAGTGAGGAAACTGAAGTCTGGAGAGGCAAAGAAACTTGTCCAAGGTTTCTGAGGTAGCAAATTTCAGAAATGGGAGCATCTCAGGTCTTTAGAGGTACAACAAAATTTCCTAAATGAAACCCATTCTTCCAAAATCTTCCACTTAATGAATTCTGGTTTCCCAATTTTCAATGATTTCTTTTTGTAAATATACATACATGCATCCATATACATACAATTACATATACATATGTATATACTGTTATATATATATATGTACATATATCTGTGCTTATACACACATATGTTCTTCCTATCCAAAGAAAACCAAAATGATATCACAAGTGATTTCTTTTTATTCACACATAAATTGGATTTAAGTGAATCAGAATGGCACAAATTCATCACTCTCAATCTGTCTCCCAGAATCATTGAAGTCTAGTGGCAAATGGCTAGTGATGGCTCAGGATGCAATGGATGATCTTGGTATCTAATGTCTGCCCAAGCTCTAAGCACTCATAGTGCCCACTTCCACTGCTTTCATGGCAATGGACCAAATTGTTCTATCCACCCTTTCTACCAGGAGAAGTCTTCACATGCCTGGAGTAGACACTCTCCACCCAACCTGGTTTAGTCAACCTGATGAGATGGTTCACCACATCCACGTGTGTACACAAATACACACATATGTGTGGATCTTTTAGTGGAGGAAAAGTCTACTCATTTTACAGTAAATGACATCATAGTTTTTATTAATGAATGTGTGAAATGTCTGGGAGAGAGTAATTCCCTGGGGGAACAGTTTTTAAATGCCATAGACTAGCATCATTTTTGCTCTCAATTACAATTAGAGCTTTTTTTTTCTTATTCTTTTGCAAATATTTTTAAAGCATCTTCAGTATTAGAGCTAGACAAAAAGGAAGATAGACAATTTGGTTTTATGTCAATAAATATTTATTAAGCAACTACTTGTGTCAAGGATTGTGCTAGGCATTAGAGATTAAAGAAAGGGTTGTGGGTTGTTCTGTTGGTTGTTTTTATTCTAAACTTAGTAGAAATAAAATGAACATTTATTTGTATACACATAGAAGAATAGGATTACACATGAAGCTGACATCTATTATGTACATTTTGCTTATCTTCATAAGAATGTGATCAATACAAAACCCTACTTTCAGGTTTTACTACTCATAGGGGTGGGTCCTTGGTGGCCTTACTCAGGTCCCCAGACCTGGGGCTGCCCCTTGTTCAGTCCTGGGGTGCCCCTCCCTCCCTTTTGATTCTGGTCAGTGCCCACTTAAACTCCGGCTCTGTCAGTGTGGTGGATGAGTGAGGGTGGGTCAGCTTTTAGTTCCCTTATGTTGTGGAAATGCCGGCATCCCATCTACCTTCAGTGCTTTGCCTTAATGTGGGATCTCTCTGTTCTTATGAGGATGGTTGTTTTTGTTTTTGGGGGGGTCTTTTGAGGTCGTCTGTGTCTTTGGGTCTGAGGAGAGGAAGCCAGCCTCCTCTACTCTGCAGCCATGCTTACCCGGAAGTAACACCCTGCTTTTAAAGTGGTCCAACCATACTTTTTTTAGTTTTGGAAGAGATGATGACTCACTGTACTTTAAAGTTTGCAAAATGGTTTGTTTTTTTAAAACATTTTTTTAATGACCCAGGAGTACATGTGGGCACTGGGATGCCATTACTGCCCCCACAGGAGCCCCAGTAGTGAGGGTGGGAGCAGGGCTCCAAACCTGGGTCTCCTCCTCTCCCCTAGACCAGGGAAACCAGGAACTCCCCCTGCCCCAATTCCCCCTCCACCTGCCCTTACACCCTCCCCTACCCGGACTGTGCTACAAAATGGCAGGATCAGTGGCCAAGAGAGGGCATTTGAGAAACTAGAAGAAGGACATTTAAAAAACTCCTTGGTATCTCCTGTCCAAGTGGAAGTGTACTTTCCAAAACTGATAGTACCGTTCTGTGAGCATACTAAAGGTGGAATGAGGCCAGGCAAGAAGATCTCAGGGATGGGGATTGTAGACCTCAACTCTGAGAGTTTCAAGATCAGTTGGACAGGTGGGCACTCAGAAGACTCTCTTGCAGGCATGGTCATTGAACTGAAAGCTGTATTACAGGTAAGCAACTGATCAGAATTCTTGTATATCTGGAGAGATGAAGAACAATCAACAATTCCTTATTTTCCTTTCGCCCCAGGTCAGCCACTTAGGATGGAAATTCTTTGTGAACACCCACGATTTAGAGTATTTGTCAATGGACACCAGCTTTTTGATTTTTACCATCAAATTGAAACAGTCTGCAGTTGACACAATAAAGATCAATGGAGACCTCCAGATCACTAAACTTGGCTGATAGTGGTGCCCAGACCATCTACCCCTAATCAAAACAGAAGCAGATGCCCCCCTAGTTTGTCTGGAAGATCAATCCCACAGGATATAGATACTTAACAAAACAATGAACAAACAATTGAGCTTCCCAGTCTCTGTGTGCAGTTTAAATCCCAAAGGAGGACTTGAATCATGGTTTACTCTCACAAAGAAAGCTTTTGGGTAACAGACAATGAGCCATTGGTCCTGGAGCAAAGTAATACATTTACTGGGTTTTGTTCCTATGAAACTAGAGTGGGTTTGAAGCTTAATTGGCAGCAGTGTATTTATCTTTCTTCCACAGAAGGAGGTCTGCAAAACAAAAAGTGCTAAAAAAGAATATAATAATTTTAAATGTGGTATGCAGAAAAAATTTTCCATTTGTGCAACTGTTTTTTCTGTACTGATGTAGATTCATATAGCACAACCAATAATATTTTAGTCATGGTATTTATAAAGCATATTAATACAATTTTTAAGCTTTAAAAAAATGACCCAGTGAAAATTCTGCAAGTACATCATGAAAGCATTTTATTCTCTTTTTACAGATGAGGAAACAGAATGTACATATCATTTAATCTCTATGTGCCTCAGTTTCTTGAACTATAAAATGGGGACCCATCTCACAAGGTTGTTGTGAAGATCAAGTAAAATAATATTTGTAAGGTGCTGAACATAATGGCACATAGTAGGAGCATTTTTTAAAAGTTTAAAGCACTTTTTCCTACTTCCTTTGTCATTCCTTCATCTCTTCCATAAGGACAGCAATGTCATCAGATATTTTGTGGAAATTCAGGTGCACCTTAGTGATGCCATTACTATTGAATTCAATTCAAGTAATCATGTATTCATTCAAGTGCAATGTTTCACACTAGAACCTGGGGAAGACATAAAACTGACTAAAATGTATTCTCCAACTTCATAGTCATGTAGGATGGGAGTAAGGGAGAGGAAAAAAAAAGAGTAAGTCTTTATTAAGTACCTACTATGTGTTAGGCACCATGCTAAGTAATTTTCATCCATCCTCACAAGAACCTTTTGAGGTAGATACTATTATTATCCTAATTTTACAGATAAGGAAACTGATGCAGACAAAATTGAAGCAATTTGCCTAGGATCACGATTAAAACTCAAGCCTTTCTGACTCCAGGTCCAGACAGAGCACTATCGCCTATCCAATGTTATCTTACTGTTTTTTTTTCACAAGACAGATGTAATAAAAATGTAGAACAATGTTGAGTATGAAATCCATTAGATAGATATAATATGAAAGAAAGCTTTAGGGTTCAAAGATAAGAGAGATTTGCTCACTTCTATGTGGGGAAATTGCAGTTTGACTTTTACCTTGAAAACCAAAAAGTATTTCAACTAATGGAGATATTCAGATAACAGAACTAGTCCCAGAA
Organism: Monodelphis domestica; assembly: GCF_027887165.1. NCBI lineage: Eukaryota > Metazoa > Chordata > Mammalia > Didelphimorphia > Didelphidae > Monodelphis > Monodelphis domestica. Next base: position 74,896,370 of record NC_077231.1, on the reverse strand, counting down.
AGGACTTTAGAAGCCCTCTAGTACATTCCCTTCATTTTATTGATGAAGAAACCAAGTCCAAGAGAAGTAATGTGAAGCCCAAGACCATAAAAATAGTAAATGATGGAGGTTGGCCAGGCAGAAAGGAAATGGGAAGCAGAAGGGGGGAAATGGAAAGAAGGAAGGAAATAAACATTTATTAAGTATTACATCCTAGGTATTGTGCTAAGTACAAGGGATATTAAAACAAAAAGATAGATGGTCCTGCCTTCAAAGAAGACAACCTAGAAAAGAAATCTTAAAAGCGGGTGACCAGAGTGGGTGTTGGAATAATTTTTAAGCCCAGAGAGGCAGGAACAGTTTAGGAGGGGAATGGAAGTAGACTTCCTGGGTCAATTCACAAAATGGAAGATTCAGAAAGAATTCACCAATGAGAGAAGAGGAATGAGCTTTGTGGAGGGATATTACATGGTCAATAGCCCACATGGATAGTAAGATTTTCCAGGGTAAAGAGACCCCCACTACTGAGGGAAATTATAGCATGAATCACTAATAGAGACATGATTTTGAAGTTCAGAATGTCAGAAACAGGGTCAGGAGGGAAATGAATTCAGGTCCTTTGAATATAGAAACTTACTGATCCAAGCTATTGGTGCTTCCAGTGGTGGTGGAGAAGACATTTTATGAATAGGGCACATAATCAGCAAGATAAGTATGGCATGTGTTTGAGAGAATATGGGGCTGAAAAATAGAAACCACATTGTTGAGGGCTTTAAATAGGATCCAAATAGTTGGTACTTTATTGTTGTTGTTCAGTCATTTCATTCATTTCTGATTCTTCTTAACCTCATTTGCAGCAATATTGGAGTGTTTTGCCATTTCCTTCTGTAGCTCATTTTATAGATGAGGAAACTGGGGCAAATAGGATTCATTGACTTACCCAGGGTCACACAGTGATTGAATGTCTGAAACAAATTTAAGCTCAGAAAGAGGAGTTTCCCTGACTCCAAGTCTGTCATTCTATCCACTGCATCACCCAGCTGCCCTAGTTTGCATTTTAGTTGGTAATGATAACTGATACTGATGTTGTCCTTTAAGGCTGGCAAAACAATTTACTTGCATTATTCAATTTGATCTTTGCAACCATCCTGTATGATAAATGCTTTGGGTATTATGACTCCCATTTATAAATGAGAATATCAGTAGTATGTGATTAAGGGACCTTTTCCCAACATTCTCAGCTAGTTTTTAAGGTTACATTTGAAGCTGGGTCTTTTCCACTCTCATCTTTATATCTTCAGTTCTTGACACATAGTAAGAAATTAATACATAATTTTCTTTCATTCTTTTATTTTTTCCTTTTCACCATGGAATAGACAGAGAGAAGCCAATGAAAGTTGTAGAGAAAGAATGACAAGATTGAAGCTGTGAATTAGAAAGATTAATCTGGCACTGGTTTAAAATATTTAGCATTCTTCCCCAGGGAAATCATCCAAAGTTGTTGAATGGCCCAGATTCTCCTCTTCATTATTTATTTCTGAACATTCCCACCAAATGTTTGCATTTAGCAGACTATGTTGCCATAACACCCTTATTTACTTGCTGACAATATTGCTGCACACCCACAGTGGGTGGGACTGAATACACCCCACCTTTAGCATTAAGGGATTGTTATTATACCTAAGATTCGTTATGATATGAAATCATTTCTATTGGCCCGTTATCTTTAATGGGAGAAACCATTAAATATGGATTATGTATCTCATTGCCAAGCACACTGTGTCTGTTGGAGGTAATTCTCCCCATCTGTGACCCTTTACAATACATTAAACACACCTTTTCAGCAGTGGTCCTATTACAGTTAATCACATCGTGGAAGAGATTACACTAAATGGATTATCAAGACCTGACATTAACCAAATGCCAGTCAGATGTGTCAAGGAACAAAGGATTTCATGTATTCAACACACTTGGAGCTTTTAAGTAAATATTATGGAAGTTATCTCCATCCAACCATAAAGGGGACCACTCTATGCCTCTGTTTCAAATGAAATCTAACCATTTGGCATTTTTTTATAACCAGAATTATGAGAGCTGAGTTGACTTGACTCTTGAAAAGTAGGTCTTAAATATCCACTAATTCTATAGACTATAGAGACGATTTTACCATAAAATAGCTTGCACAGGAAGTTCTAATAACCTATTATTCCAACATGGTTGAGAAGAAGAAGGACCTGGGTTCAATACCCAGCTTTAACACTTATTTTATGATCTTGGGAAAACCATTTAACCACTGTGGGCCTCAGTTTCCTAGTCTATAAAATAAGATTAGCTTGGATGGTTTCTGAAGTCTATTTCCCTTTGAAATCTATTATTCTACTTTAGAGTGAGCAGACCAAAACTGGAATCTCAGATCTTCAATTCACTGCCCTGAGTAGGTTATTTAACCATTCTGAACCTTTGTTTCCTTATTTGTAAAATGAGACGTTTGGACTAATTGTATCTAATGTTCCTTCCAGTTCTGAATCCTTGATCCTATCATTTGATGTTAACCCCATAAAAATAATACATTAATTTGCCCTTCAGTTAAAGAGACAGACTAATTATAACAACATATTTTGCCATGAGAACCTTCACTTTCCAAGAAGGGCTTTGAACGCCAAACAAGAATTTTATATTTAATCCTGAAGGTGATAGGGAACTACTAGAGTATATTGAATGAGGGCAGAGGTGGGGTATTTATGTGCTACAGCTGGACCTGCTCTAAGGAAACCACTTAGCTGAATAGAGAATGGATCAGAATGGGAAAGATCAGAGGCAGGCAAACCCACTAGCAGCTACTGCCACTGTCCAAGTGTAAAGTAATTAAGTTCTGGACCAGAGTATTGGCAGGATCAGAGGAGAAAAGTGGGCATATTTGGGAGGTGTTGTCAAGGTGATTTTGAAAGGTGACAGGCCCTGGAAAGAGATTAGGTATGAAAGGTAGATTGAGAGGAGCTAAAGATGACATAATTTGCAATACTGTGGAAAGGGAAGATGGAGTTATCTTCAACAGTAATAAGAAATTGGGCAGAGAGGAGGATTTGAATTCAATTTTGGACATGTTAAGTTAATAATGTCAACTGGAATCCAGTTATGTTAAAGAGTCTGACAGAGAATAAAAGAGATGCTTGACCAGAAGTCGGCAGAGACATTAAGACCAAATAAGTAGATTTGAGAATCATCAATACAGATATGATGATTAAATCCATGGGAGTTGATTAAGTTATAAAGTGAAGCACTATAGAGGGTAGGACAAAATGCTAAAGGATATCCAACATTGGTGGGCATGACTTTTATGAAAATCCAGTGAAGTGATGGAGAGTGAGCAATATAATAAGAGGAGAATTAAGAGACAGAAGTTCCTCAAAAACCTAGAAATAAGGGGGAAGCTAGGTGGCTCAGTGGATTGAGAGCCAGGCCCAGAGATGGGAGGTCCTGGGTCCAAATCTGGCCTCAGACACTTCCTAGCTGTGTGTCCCTGGGCAAGTCACTTAACCCCCCATTGCCTAGCCCACACTGCTCTTCTGCCTTGGAACCAGTTTTCAGAATTGATTCCAAGATGGAAGCTCAGTATTGATTCCAAGATGCAAGGTAAGAATTAAAATAAAAACACCTTGAAATAAGAGCATATTAAGGAGCAAAGGGTAAGTGATAGTGTCCATGGTTATAGAGAGGTGAAGAAGGATGAGGATTGTAAAAAAGGCCATTAGATTCAACAATATAGAGGTCATTGGTAACTTAGCAGAGAGTGCTTTCAGTCAGAGAGAGAGAGTAAAGAAGTTAGTGGCAAGATAAAGTGGAAGCATCTATTGTAGATGGTCTTCTCAAAGAGTTTGGCCACACAGGACAAAGAAAATCAGGGGTAACACTTAATAAGGATGGAAGGATTGAGTAAGGGGTTTTGAAGATGGGGAAGACATGAATATACTTGTAAGTGTTAGAAAAGCACCTCTAGCCTGAGAGAGATTGAAGATAAATGAGAGTGAAGATAAGAGGGGACAATATAGAAAAATTAGGCTTGTGCACATATAAAAGGAGTTTCTTCAACAAGAAAAAGGGCCATCTCTTTGTGGGAGAGAGGAATGAGAGAGGAGGTAGTTGTTAGATGGCATTTGAGTGATATGAGATAAGGAGGAAAGAAGAGAAAGCTCTCAAAAATGTACAAAATTATTTCAGTCAAATATGAAGCAAATTTCTCAGTTGAGAGGGTTATAGTGGGGAGCTTTTGAAGGTTTGAGGAGGGAAGAAAAGAACCACTGTGAGAATGAGGCAATGAGCTGACAAAGAAAGTAGAGGATTACCCAGCAGCAGCTCAGTTAAGTATATGTAACCTACATTTTAGAAGACCCAGGAAAAACAGTTTTGCATTTTCTCCACCTTCCTTCAGAAACACAGGAAGGAAGAACAATAGGAAGAAAGGCAGTGGACAGTGGGATTCATGGTGTGATGGGCATCAACACAATTAGTGGTATCCAAAGCTTTGATAAAAAAGAGACTAGTTCTAGAGTGAATGAAAAGTTTATTCTTTTATACTCTGTTCTGGTTGGACTAACAATGAAGTACTCAGTTCCGCCATGGGCACAGTTTAGAAAGGATGTTACTGAGATGAAACACTTTCAGAGATGAGTGGTTGGGATAATAAAGGAATTAGAAACAAAAAAGAATTGTTGAGAATAATTGGGAATGCCTACTTTAGAGTAGATAAGCTTTAGGAGGATTTGAAAACTGTCTTCAAATATTTGAAAGTATCTCCAGGGGGAGGGAAGGGATAATACATGTTTGTTGCAGCTCCAGAAAACAATACTCAAAGCAATGGGGAGAAATTGCTAAGACCTAGATTGTGTCTCAGTATATGGAAAATCTACTAATTTGAGAGCATCAGAATGGTGTAGTACAAGATAGTGTATAGAGACCTGATCTTGAAACTAGGAAGACTTGGGTTCAAGTTTTGCTTCTTTTATATATTGGCTGTGTGACCCTAGGCATATCACAATCTTTCAGGGCCCAAGGCAGTTGTCTAAGACTAGAAGTTTCAGAATAGGTGGTGACTTTGACTTGTAAAGGAAGTTTCCTCACTCAAATATTCTCTTTACTAATGAAATAACAGGTTTAATACTTACTTCTATCATTCATAACAATTAGAGCTGCCCAAAAATACAACATGAGGCTTAAGAATTGGGGGGTTTCCAATCAATGGAGGTCCCCAAGTAGAGGCTGGACAAATAACAATTGGGAAGTATATTAGAGAGGATTTCTAATTTGGTGGCATCAGAAGTAACACTTATAGCTTTGATATTCTATGATCCTTTGAAACAGGAAATGAGCTATACTACAATTATTCCTATGCTCAGTTTTAATCATAATGGAAATGCATTGATTTGATAACTAAAGCAAAGGAAGCTAACAGATCCACTGCTTGTCAATGGGCAGCAATTTCTCCATTGCATAATCACACAAGGGCCTCTTCCTGACAGTTCCATCAGACAAGTTGAGCACAAACTTGTCAGAATCAACCCATCTGAATTGCTTTTTCCCTAGGCAAAATGAGTCCCTGAGAGATCAGCCTGGAAAGAATATCGAAAATAATGGTCCTGTTATCACCTCTGCTGTGCCTGAAGATATCATAGAAGGACATAGGGAGGGCTTGTCTGCCTGGCACTCTTCACGAGAACATTGATCTTGTCCTGTTAGCAACTAGGAAAAGAAAGTTCATTTTGAATGGAGTTTTCTTTGGATACTTTTCACCCTCAAAATATCATCTTCTTTTAGCAAGAGACAAGCAGACAGAAAGTAAGATGGTTGGATAGACAGAAGGACAAACAGAAATAGGTAGGTAGAGATAGACTAGATGTATAGATGGACAGATAGATCCATAAGCCAGACAGACAAATGGATAGACAGATGGACAAGTAGAGATAGATATATTAGAAATAGATGAGGCACTTATTAGGTACTTACTATCAAACAAGCATTGTGCTAAGCAACAGGGATACCAAAACAAGAAAACGAGACAACCTCTATTTTCTGGGACATTCCATTTTAATAAGGAAAGATATGAAACAAAGGGGAACTGGAAAACTGAAGGAGGAAGGAGCTGGAAAGATGGCTTGTGATTAGATATAATAATCTGAAACTTAGTAACATACTCTAATTGAATCCAGTCTGACAAATGACATACATATATATAATTATAAATATAATCTGACAAACATCCAAAACATACAAAGATTGAATGGGCATGTGACATAATGCACCAAGGATCTGACCTTGGAGCCAGAAATGCATGGGTTTCAGTTCTGCCTCTGAGACATGCTGTCTTGAGTGACCTTAAAAAGTTACTGATCCTCTGAGGATCTGGGTCAGATCTTCAAGGCTACAAACTACAGAATAGATACTTATTTGCTTTGATAAAGGAAATTTCCTGACCAGGAGTTTCCCATGTCAATGAAATCACAGATCCAGATCTCTTCCCTACCCCAAACTGTGTAAGACCATATACTTAAATGCAGAGAATACAAAAACAAAAAGAATACGGTCTCTATCATCAAAGAGCTTATAGTCAATGAGGGGAAATATTTGTATACCTACATAATAATAATATATAATAATAATGACCAGACTGATGATTTCACCAGCAAAAAGAACTCTGTCAATCAATGAAGACCACACCTTTGTTTGCAACTTATAGTCTAATAGAGAACCTTGGGATACAAAGCCAATATGGACCAGAGGCAGTTTTCTACAGCAACCACTACAGAGATTCTTCTCCCTCTATCCTTTCTCCCTTAGAAATCTCATCAGTTCCAATGGGTTCAATTTTCATCACTATCTGTATTCAGAGCTATATAAATATCTCTATGAATGAACAAATGCTTCTTGAACATGTGGACATGGACATTCTGTAGATATCTCAAATGGAACACCTCCAAAGCAGAACCTATTATCCATGCCTCCTCAAAAACAAAACGAAACAACAACAACAACAAAAAAAAACAACTCCACATCCTAACTTTTTTTAAAAAATCAATATTAAGGGCATCACTGCCTTCCTTGACATCCTCAAAATCTCAGTGTCATTTTAGATTCCTCCTTACAATCTGTTACCAAGTCTTGTCATTTCTGCCATCAAAATCTCACACACACACACACACACACACACACACACACACACACACACAAACACACATATCCAGTTCAGGTCTTCATCACCTCCTTTCTGGACTATTACAATGAACTTTTAATAAATTGTTCTTCCTGATTCAAGTATCTCCCTTCTCCAATCCATCCTCCACTCAAGCTATCAAAGTAATTTTCTAAAACCTTACTTAACAAAATTCTTGTTCTAGTTTAGTCATTTTTTGGTCATGTTCAACTCTTCATGTCCCCCCCAATCCCCTGCTTTTTTTCTCAAAAACACTGGGAATGGTTTGCCATTTCCTTCTCCAGCTTATTTTACAGATGAGGAAACTAAGGCCAACAGGGTAAAATGACTTGTTCAGGGTCACATGGTTAATGTATGAGGTTGGATATGAACTTGAGTCTTCCTGACTTCAAGGACCAACACTTTCTCTTTATCTCACTACATGATTCCTTAGTGGCATCAGAATAAAATATAAACTCCTCTGTTTTGGTTTTTTAAATTCTTCATAACCTGCCTTTTTCTTGCCTTTCCAGTATTCTAATTACTTAACTCTCCTTCATGTAGTCTAGAATCCAGTAAAATTGTCTTCCTTGATGCTTTTTTAAACACAATAATCTACTTGTATCTATGCATTGGCATGGACTACCTTCCATAGCTGTAATACTTTCTCTGCTTACTCGGACATCTTGGAATGCATGGTTTCCTTTCAGTCTCAGCACCAATTCCACCTTATGCAGGGGGCCCTTCCCAGTTCACCAGCTGTCAGTGTTCCCCCTCACCCCCACCCCAGATATTTACCTGAAGATAGTTCTATCTATCCTATCTGTTTCTTACAGTTATTTATGTTATCTCCCCAATAGAACATTAGCTCCTAGAGGGCAAGGAAAGTATTTTTGTCTTTCTTTTTATCCCCAGGGCTCAAGACAATGTCTAGTACACAAAAGTAGATAATAAATGCTTGTTTACATTACAGAGGCTAGAAATGGGATTCTGAGTTCAGAAATAGAACATCCTGCTGGCTTTGTTTCCAAAAGTAATGGGAGCATCTCAGTGTCTTTAGAGGTACTGCAAAATTTCCTAAATGAAACCCAGTCTTCCATACACTTGGTAATGACCCATGTTATACTGTATATTGATTATCCAAGAATTCCTCCCTCCTTTGCACCTCCCTTGGCTCTTTTGTACAGGGGGAAATATACCATTGCTAATGTTTCATAAACAAAGCCAAGATGACTTCCCTCACTGGTACTGAAACGAATGAGATATAGCAAAATGTACCCTTGTAAAAAGCATCCTTGGTGGGAAACCTCAGTGGCATTAGAAACAGGAAGTGATCCCTCCAGTTAAATCTTGATTATGGAAACAGTGCCAAGTCTTTCATTTTGGTAATTACTGACCCTCTAAAAATGTGTGTGTGTATACACGTCACCTGTCCTGGCACCCATCTTCTAACTAAAAATCTCAGTAATATGCTCTGAAGAAGCCTCAGTGTTTTCCCCTCCTTTTGAAGTCATCAGAGGCATCTTTCATCTTGTGCTATTACCCAAAGGTTGAAACACACTGGAGTAACCACTATTTCCAGCATCAACCCTCCCTTCTCAGCTCCTTTTGGGATTGCATTTTCCCCCCAAAGAGAATAGCTTTTCTAGGAATTAGAGAAATCTTCTAAGTTGTAGCCCTCCTCTCAAACTTGAGATGATTTCCAACCTTTAATAATGATTAGGAAGTCTCAGTGTAGTTCCCCCCTCCAAATTGTATTCCTGATAAAATAGGTTCTTTGCTCACCTGTTGTAGATTCCAGGATTGAAATGTTCATGGTCCGCCCCCCCCCCACTCCCCACAATCCTGCCTGCCTGTCTGCCTTATAATACTTGCTCTCATTTCCCAGTGCCCTGAACCCAAATCCACTCTTCCATTAAAGCTTTTCACAGTCTGATAGACAGTCTGGGAAATACGAAGAGGCCTCCCTGTGAACAGCACTGGCCCAAGGGGTTTTCCCTGTGAACCAAGTGTGAAAGTCTTTCTAATTCCATTTTAAATAATTTAAAAACTTCTACCACCACCAAAGGAGGCAAGCCAGAAACCGAAGACCACAGCATTAAATAATAAAATCTCAAGATACCAAAACCATTTTCAGGGCTTAGTGAATCTGCTATTTCTTTATGGAAAAAAAGTACTAGACTTGGAGTGAAGAAAGATCTGGGCTTAAATATGGGCTTCTGACAATTGCTAATGGTATGAATTCAAATCTGGCCTCAGATATTTAATAGTTATGTGACCCTGGACTAGTCTCTTAGTCCTGTTTGCCTCAGGTTCCTCATCTGTAAAGTGAGTTGGAGAAGGAAATCGCAAACTACTCCAGCATCTCTACCAAGAAAACCCCAATTGGGGTCAGGAAGAGTGAGACAGGACTGAATAACAACTACCACCAAATGGTACAGTTTGAAATTCTGAACCAGTTTCTTCATCCATAAAATAAAAATTATAATAGCACCCATCCCAGAAAGTCCTTATGAATACAAATGAAGTAAGCATATTTGCATATATCTATAATATATAGTGATGTATATAATTTAAGGATTGCAAATATCCTATCTATAGATCTATTTATATATGCTTCTTTACTAATTTTCCTTATCTAAAAATAGGATATTTGTAAATCTTAAACTTTATGCATATATTATATTACCTACATATTATATAGTCATGTATATTTATCTACTTAACACATTATATATGTGTATAAATTTATATACAGAGAGAGATATTAAGATCTGCAAATACCTATTGATGGATCTATCAATTGATTAATTAAAACAGATAGATCTATAGACAGTGGATAGGGTATTTGCAAAACATAAAGAACTATTTCTTTTCCAGGTAGGAAAAATTAATTAATTCCTTAGTTATCAATAATCAATATATTAATTTTTCTATGATTTCTTTCAATGATAAAAAACAATTCATTCTGTCTTGAGTCATTTAAATTTAATTTAATTTAAATACAATTCTGAAAGTTCTTTATTCAGCTCTCACTAGACCGCCTTAAAGTACTAGTTAAATGTCAACTAGATGTTGCCATCTGTCATTAGAACAGAAGATCTTCCAGGGCAAGGTCTTCTCAAGATGATATTTGTATCCTTAGAGAAGAGCAAAGTGCCTAGAACATAAGGACTGGGAAGTGAGTTGAGATTTTACTAGCATAGAGAAGGCCCAGAGGAGGAAATTCTTTCTTAGTTCAGGTTGTCACCTTTTCAGCATCTTTAATCTTAGAGAATTGTCTAGAGCACTAAGCAATTAAATGCTTTGTCTAAGATGTGCCAGAGTAAGGATTTGAATGCAGATTTTCCTTCCATGAGGCCAGATCTCTAATTATTACATCAATACATTTTATAATATAGGTTTAATATATATTTATTTTTTCACTCATTCATTTAAAAAAAAACCTTGCCTTCCATCTTTGAATCAATACTGAGTATTTGTTCAAAGGCAGAAAAGATGAAAGGACTAGGAAATGGAGGCTAAGTGACTTACTCAGGGTCATACATCAAAGAAGTGTTTGAAGCCACATTTGAACCTTGGACCTACTGAATGCAGGCTTGGTGCTCTATCCACTGTGTTACATAGCTGTCCCCAAGTTTGGGATATGTTCTAAATATATTTGAATGAATGAATGCTTTTAATTTTTGGATCTCAGAGTAATTATGTGACACCTAATAAAACAATGAGCTACAAATTCAAATTGCAAGTATTTGCTGCATCCCTTCAACCTAATAGACCTGCAATGGAGGGAGATAAAGGACAGAGAAGGTATTGATGGATCAAGCCCCAACAATTTTCTGTTGCTGTATTTCAATAAAGTAATTGTTTTAAAAAGTTTTTAAAAATACAGGACTTGTATAATGTGTTTGGCGAATCCTCCAAGATTATCATTCCAGAATTCCACTGTTCAATTTTGATCATTACTGGTGACTTTTCACTAATTTCCCATTGTATTTTCTGATTCTTTGTGCTTCCTTCCCTCCAGTTCAATCTCTCAGTGACAAGTTGGTCACTTTGTAAGAGAGTAAATTTCTTTATAGAAAATTGGATTGTTTGTATGTGAACTTGCTGCTGAATCAAGTCTGAATGGTCAAAGTTATAAGGCATAGTGGGTGGAATACTGGACTTGGAGTCAAGAAGACATGGGTTTGAACCCTGTTTCAAGCATTATTAACTATGTAGCATTGGGAAAGGCACTTAACCTCTGTTTCCTTATTTGTAAAATGGAGATAGGAATAAATGTGGCACCTTCCTCATAACATTGTTATAAGAATATAAAACATCATGGGGTTTTCTTATTATCAATGGAACATAGATATAAAATAGGACTTTGTTGATGTTACTTTGGTTCAGTGGTATCTGACTCATTGGTGATCCTTTGGGGTTTTCTTGGCCAAGATACTGGAGTGGTTTGCCATTTATATCTCCATCTTATTTTAAAGATGAGGAAACTGAAGCAAACAGGATTAAGTGACTTGCCCAGAGTCACACAGCAGGTAAATATGTGAGGCCAGATTTAAGCTCAGGCTCAAAAAACATCCCCTACCTGCCCCACACCAGTGGTATCAAACTCAAATACTAATAGGGTGACTAAACCATACATAAGGATCTCTGTGGGTTGGATGTTGACTTAAGAAAGTGACACATGGTTACAGATTCATTTTTCTTATTAATATACCAAACCTTTAAAACTCTATAGAAATTACATTTTAATTTCATTTGGGCCATTCTTGGGAGTATTGAGGGTTGTGAGTTTGACATTTCTTTTCTATATTGTTGAAATCACAGGGACAGTCCAAAACAAAATAATGATAATAATAACAACCCTTTTAGGAACATCAAAGAAGGTTTGCAAGTCACCTGAATCACTGGAACAGAAAGAAAGCAAATGTCTATGATGCTTTTAAACCAAAGTATTCTACCAACAATTTTACTAAGTGCAGGGAACATAAGTGAGAGGCCCATTGATAGTTTCACCTCATGCAGTCTTTAAGGCAGGAATGTTTGAGTGACTCTGGAAAGTTGGATTAATATGATGTAAGTCAAAGAAGGGATCAAAAAATTTCTAGTTACCTTGCATTACCTCCCTCCTTTCCTTCCTTCTTTCCTTCCTTCCTTCCTCCCTCTCTCTCTCTCTCTCTCTCTCTCTCTCTCTCTCTCTCTCTCTCTCTCTTTCTTTCTTTCTTTCTTTCTTTCTTTCTTTCTTTCTTTCTTTCTTTCTTTCTTTCTTTCTTTCTTTCCAATGACAACAAACCCTCTGCTGTATAAACACCTAAACGATTCAACTCTGTATCAAGCTAAAGGCTCAGGGATTTATAATTGCTCAGGCAAGTGGCAACTATGTTCAAACTATAAATGAACTGGACATAATTCAGATTGTGCCATTCTCCAGAGCCTTTCACTGAATGAGAAAATAAATGAGAAGAAAGCATATGTGAAAAGGTTTGGCCTTCATCCGGGCTGCAACATCAGTAATTGAAAATTCAAGCAGGCACCAACCCATTGGAGTGAGAAATTCAGAGATGGGAAACTAGGAAGGGTCAACAAATGAGTCAGTAATGCATGGGAAAGAGCGTCTCGCTAGGCAGATGAGAGATGCTGCTGCTTTTAAATTTACACATTTAATGGGTTATTCACTTCAAAAATGTCTTCACTACTTCATATTAACCCAGTGAATTAATATCACAGACAGGTATTCATTTAATATATGGTTCTAATCAATTGACATAATGAAAGCTTTGGTGCTTTAATGGAATTCCAAATCTAGTCAGAGTTTGTAGGAAGACTAGGTTTTTCTATTCTCACCCATGCTCTTACTCCTACCTAATTTTTCAGAAGCAGAATGGTGGTGATTATTCCCTTTTGTCTATTCTTTATATAAAATGTCAGACATTGAATTAGGCATATCTAAGGTCTAGTACTGACTTAATCTATTAAAGTTCTGGATTACTCTTTAAAACTATGAGTTGCCAACTTTCATCAGTGGAAGGAGATTTTACACTTGGAGCTACTACATTAATCAAACTCAGGAACTCCTCTAGCTAGCCCACTTGAAGACTTTATATCTTCATTTTATGAAATGTTTCATAATATTTCATTATTATACTGGATAGTTAATGAGGAAAATGCTTTCTGAATGTTAAAATGCTATCAAAATATAATTTTATACAAATATTACTATTTGTATGTATGTATGTACTAACATATGCCTAATGGTATGTAAACCATAAGCCAGAGGAGATGAGTGCTGTGAATTGGTTCCCAGAAAAGTCCACATAGATACTCATGTTGTTGTTGCTGTTCAGTTGTATTTGACTCCTCATGACACCACAGATTCTACTCTCCAGGGGATTTTCTTGACAAAGAGTAGTTTGCCATTTCTTTCTTTAGTGGATTAAAGCAAACATAATTTAAGTGACTTTTCCAAGGTGGGTTTTGAAGTCAGGTCTTCCTGATCCCAGGCATAGCGCTTTAAGCACAGAGATACCTAGTTACCTCCTAGACTAATCATAGCCACCAATAAACAAGTAATGCACTTAGTGGGAGAGATGCAAAGAGATCCAAAAGAGTCCATCTTCTTAAGAAATTTAATCTATGTAAGAATGTAACACAAAAGTACCACATTTTGATTTAGAGTTTCTGGATTTAAATCCTGACTCTGATCATTATTCTCTGTGTTGATCCTGGGCAAATTTAATTCTCCTAGAATTCAGTTTCAGGATCTATAAAATATTGGATTTGCATTAAATGGCTTCTGAGATATCTTCAAGTCTACATTTCCTCAGTCTACAAATTAGGAAACTGAGGCCCCAGAAATATTCATAGAATTATAGGGTCCTAGATTGAGAACTAAAGGGACAAACACACACCCACTCTTTCTCCCCTTGTTTCTGTCTCTCTTTCCCTCTCTGTCTCTGTCTCTGTTTCTGTCTCACTGTTTCTATCTCTCTTTCCCTCTTTCTCTCTCTCTGTGTTTCTGTCTCTCTTTCCTTCCCTCCCTCCCTCCCCCTTCCTTCCCCCTCTTCTCTCTCTCTCCACAACTCCCAACATTCAACTAGAAACCAACCAATAGACCTTGAAAGAGTATTTCATAATATAAGCATACTCACTATGCTGGTCATATAATGCCATACATGCCCATATGGAAGGATGGGTAGACCCAAGAAAAGAAGTGATACCCATGGCAAGCTGTTGCACTTCACAAATCCCAACTATGCTGCTGTCAGAGGCAGCAGAATATGCTCAGGAGAGGTTTATCTTATCTAAGAGAAATTTGTGAAAGTGATGGTAGCATCATTTATCTATTGGTGTCACTTTATGGTGGCAAAACAGGGAACATCACTGCTTTGAAGACATTAATCAACATTCATAGGGCAATGGAAAAGTAATCATAATCATTAATGCTACTACAACTAATAATATAATAATGATATCTAGTATTAAAATTAAGTTTAAAGTTTGCAAAACTCTTTGAAAATATTATTAAATGAGATTCTCATAATAACCCTGGGAGGCAGGTGGTATCATTATCTCCATTTACAATTGAGGAAACTGAGACAGCTTTATAAATACTATCTCATTTAATCCTCATGACAATATCAGGAAGTAGACAGTATTATTATCCTCATTTTACAAATGTAGAAACAGAAATAGACCTTCCATCTTAGAATCAATACCAAGTATTGATTCCAAGGCAGAAGAGCAGGAAGGGCTAAATAATGAGGGTTGTGACTTGTCCAAAGTCACAAAGGTAGGAAGTTTATGAGACCAGATTTGAACCCAGGACATCCCCTGTCTCTATGCCTAGCTCTCAGTCCACTGAGCCACTTAGCTGCCCCCTAAATGACTCCTTGATAACCATTTGTTCTGTGGGAGTATGCCACTTCTAGATTCCTACTTTCACCAAGTTGGAATCTTAGATACTGTGGAAGATGATATGAGGTTTATAAAAAGATTGGGCTCCCAGATTTCCTTCCCTTTGTCAGAATACTGTTAGGTAAAGATGAGATGGCCATGTATATGTTTTCCTCCAAGTCATAGCCTGGCAGGGCAGGAAACACTACTAGCTATTTCCAGGTATTTAAAACATCTCCATATCCAATTTTCCTCTCTGAGACTACTTCTTTATCCCTCTTCTGGCTCCAGATAGTAATTCCTATCAACTCAGAATTCCCTGACACTTATTTAAAAATATGAGTCAGACTCTCAATGTCCCTAAGCTCATATATGCTTTATTTTATCTCAGATTCTGATGACATGTGTTTTAAACAAGAAATTCAAATTAAGTGGCATAAGGTAAATGTCTGTCTCTGCCTCCTCTTCTAGTCTCTTTCTATGTGTGTCTGTCTGTCTGTCCATTACTCTTTCTCTATGTCTCCCTCTGTCTGTCTCTGTCTCCCTCTGTTTTTTTCTCTCCATCACTTGTCTAGATCTGTAATATTAATTCTATAAAAAAAATTTCTTGGGTGGAGATTCTCTGTACTGATACTGGTAGACAACTCATTCCTAACATATAGTCATAGAAAGTTTCTGAGGGAATGGAGAGGCTAAATTCCTTGTCCTTGGACTTATGAGTTAGAATATTTAATACATGACTTGAACCTTCCACGTAACAGTAACTATGCTAGAACTAGGGAATATGATGACAAAAATTCAATAGTCCTGTCCAGGCATTCTCTAGTCCCATCAATCCAAATTTACCCAGCTCCTTCACTATAAATGCACCCATTTGTATTAGCTGTCTGTTGCACCAACATTGTTTGTTTTGGATTATGTTTTTTTCCTATCAGAAGTCCTTTTGATGGAATTAGAAGTGAATCTCAGTGAAGCGTTTCTATTCTTCTTGGTTTGTTTAAAGAAATACCAAAGATTTTCTTTTCTTGCTCATATATTCCATCGGTTCATTCAATTTTGAATTATTTTAAAACGAGTAACGCACTTGGGACTAGGTAGGACCATACCTTGCCTCTGAAAGTCTTCAAGCACTTAACGAGACTGTCTTTGTTACTGGAATGTCACTTTCCATCTGTGAACCTTCTCAGTGAGTATCTTCTCAGCATCCTTCTCTCCTTCATAAACAATATCAAAGGGTTAAAAATAACAACTCCTAGTAAAAGCACAAACATATGGAGGACGGGGTAGGCTTGTTTGTTTTGTTTTCTTAAATTACAGTTTGCAAGTTTTTCAGATTCACTACACATATACACACATTTGTTAGCTGTTATTATGCTCACTATTATGCTGATGGAGAAACAGATGGGAACATAACATAGGGTTTTCAAAAACCTGCTTCTCAGTCCTGATCCTTCTGTAGATTTCCCTGTGCTCAATTTAAGCCGTCAGGTTTTCAGGCAACCAAATGCCATGGCGTGCTCTGATCACACATGGATCATTCCAGACTTGTCAGTTTTAGTACCTCCAACTGACATGTTGTCAACAGAGCCATGACCAAACACATGTGTGCCCTAGACATGCCTTGAAAAATTGAGCCTCTCTCATATGGGGTTATAGCTTTAGAACCTCTGTCATAGTAGATACAGCAGGATTTATCTCAGAATAAGAAACTTTTTGCTATTATTATATGTGTAGGTTCATGTTTAAAATGTGATATAAAAAATGCCCCTCAGCTTGCCACACTGCATTTTGTACTATATAAAGAACAGACATTAAATTTGCCTCACCTTACCCCTGGTCAGTTTGCCATTTCTCAGTTACTTACCAAAAATAGGCCAATTCCTTAAGAATTTAAATGGACACTATTCTTGGGGCATTTAAGTGGAGAACTGTTCTTTATACATCTCCAAAGTAAGTAATGGTGGAAATGAATTCAGCCATATCTTTTGGTATCCACTTTCTAAAAAAGGAAAGAGGTCCATTGCTTCTGGGCAGGTAGGTGTACAGGTGATAAAGTACCAGGACTAGAATCAGGAAGACCTGGATTCAAAAATGATTTTAGACACAATCTCACTATGTGACCCTGGGAAAGTCATTTAACTTTACCTTAGTTTCCTCATCTGTAAAATGATTTGGAGAAGTAAATGGCAAATTGTTCTGGTATCTTTGCCAAGAAAACTCCAAATGAGGTCAGGAATAATCAGACACAACTGAACCACCACCACCATTGGTTCTAATATTTGGGAATATAGTGGGAACTCTTTAGCTTGAGTTCTGATTCTGTTGGCAAAATTCCTGTGCCCTAGATTTCTGGATGGATGACAATCTAGTGTGTTTTCAAATGGTTACTCCGAGGTGCTCCTGAAGGGTATGCCATTCAGGGATGGGAACAGTGGAATCCATCAGCATATTCAGACATCTAGCTTAAAGATAAATCTAGACAAAGGTTCATCATTTGATGAGTTCTAATAGTAAGATACATGTCAGGACTCTGAAAGGAACACAAGAGCCCAGTCACAAGCAACTTAAGAGACAGAGACATCATCCCTGTCTCAAGCTTTATTCCTATGACTTCCAATACAACTTCAAAGCCATAGAACTAGAAACTTACAAAGACCAGGAGTTGAATTCAGGTCTTTCTGGTGCCAAGCACAGAATTTTTCACATTACTACATTGTCTCTAATGCATCATCCTGTTTCAGATATCTCTCTCTCATTGTCTTGTCATCCTTCCTCAGATTTGCTACCAGCATAATTTAGTAGCAGCTAGGTGGTACAGAGGATAAAGCACTGAACTTGGAGGAAAAAATGAGTTCAAATCCAGCCTTATACACTTACTAGCAAATCACTTACCCTCTGTCTGCCTTAGTTTCCTTAAACTATAAATTTGAAGTTATATAACCTCTCCCATAGGGTTATTATGAGTCTTGTGACAGAGGCTGGCACTAAAGAAAAAGAGGCAGGCTGAAGAGTGTGTGGATCTGATCACCTTGATGGGGAGGGGTCCCAGGAGTTCAGGAATGTTGAGAGAAATCAGAAGATTCTGGCTGGGATTTCAGTTGGTTTCTCAGTTTGGAGAAGCTGGAGAGAGAAGACTGGTTAAGATTTTCTCCTGAGGGTTACCCACCTGTTTTTCCTGCTAGTGTCTGGAAATCATTCCCCACAACATTTCTCAATTGAAAGGTTACTGAAGAGGAACCTGAGAAAGACATTTTTGAATCTCTGTCAGACTTCACCTCAGCTCCTTTTGCCCTGAGTCTGAACTGTGGCCAAGGGGCCAAACCCAGGGTCAGTCAACCTGACTATCTCTCAGGGGGCTCAGAGTGACAAAACCTGAGTCCCCTCCTGAAAGGAAAAAAAAAACTTGAGGAGGGAGGAAAAAGGGGTTAGTTAGAGAAGGGACCCCCTTTCCCCCCACTTTCCTTTCCCATTCTTTTCCCTGCCAGCTATTCCTTTGTATTACCCTGATTGAGTTAATATACATTAAATTGGTTATTCTTTCCCAAATTTTAATCAAATGTCAGTGGAACAGCTTCAAGGGGAGAGATGCTGAGGGGGAAAAAAGTCTCCAAACCCCCTCTCCTTTCTCTGAGCCAATCTTAAAACATCAGCTGTCTCTCCTAGATCTGGTTTCTTTTTACCACCTATAAACATTTTACCATTACAGTCTTAAATAAGATGATGTTTGTAAAACACTTAGCATAGTGTCCAGTACATAGTTAGGGCTTAACAAGTACTTTTTTCTTCCCCCTTATTTGTTTTAGTGAGAATGCAAGTAATTTTAAGCACCAGGTTCTAGATGTTGTGAGTGTTTTTCATTCCCATAGCAGCTTCATCCAATCAACATTTCTATAACTACCTACTCCATGCCTGGCACCATGCTAAGAGCTAGAGATACAATAAAAAAATAAAAGACAATTCCTGTCCTCAAGGAGTTCACGATCTAATGAGGAAGATAACAAATAAATACATACAAACTACAGGCAAGATAAAACAGAAATATTTGACAGAAGGTAGGTACTAAGAAAAGTAGAAAAAGCTTTTTTATAGAAAATGGAATTTTAATTGCGACTTAAAGGAAGTCAATGGACAGAGCTAAGAAAGGAGACTATTTCAGGCATGAGGAACAGGCATAAAAAGTGCCTGGAGTCAGGAGACAAAGAGTCTTGTTCTTGGAACAGCCATCGAAGAAGATGTTGGAGAGTAGGCTATAAGAAGGCCTTAAAGGTAGAAGAGGACTATGTTATGAAGGGCTTTAAATTCCAAACAAAGCATTTTATATTTTATTCTAGAGGTGATAGGAAGCCACTGACAATTATTGAATAGTGGGGGAAACATGATCAGACCTAGTATTTAAGAGAATTTGGTGGTTGAATGGAAGATGGATTGGAGTGGGGAGAGACTTAAGAAAGACAGACCCACCATTAGGCTATCACAGTAGTCTAGGTGGGAGGAAATAAGCAACTACACAGGAGTTGGGATATGGTGTTTGGAGGTGGGGTGACAGTGTCAGAGGAAAGAAGAAAGTGTATTCAAGAGCTACTGTAAAGATGAAATTAACAGACCTTCTCAGCATACAGGATACGGAACATGAGAAATAGGGAGGAAATTAGTATGACACCTAGATGATAAACTTGAGATATTGGGAGGATGGTGTTGTCCAGTAGTATATTAGAGAGAGTAGGAGTTGGGGAGGGTTTGGGGGAAAGATAGTTTAAAATGTCTGAGTTTAAAATGTCCATTGGACAATTGATCTGAGATGTCTGGAAGGCAGTTGCTGATATGAGAGTAGAATTTAGTAGACAATTTGGGGCAGAAATAGATGTGAGAATTGTCAGCCTAAAGATGGTCATAAAATACATGACCACCATAGATGAGATCACCTAGGGAAGTAGTAGAGAGGGAGAAGAGAAGAAATCCCAGGACAGAACCCTTTCTGAGCCTCATTCAGGGAATTGGGATATGTAGGGATAAGACTGTGTTCCTCATACAATTATCTCCCTTGTAGGAATATTGTTGGTGGACCCTGGAATCGTCTCCTGCTCACAGAAGTTTTGTAAATGGGTTAGAAAGTATTGCTTCATGAATAATATGATAGACATTTGCCTAATAACAAATTTCATTTGGAAGAACAAAAAATCAAAGATATTAAGGGAAATAATGAAAAAAATGCAAAGGAAGGGGGCCTTGCAGTAGCAGATCTCAAATTATACTATAAAGCTGTGGTCATCAAAACAATATGGTACTGGCTGAGAGACAGAAAAGAGAATCATTGGAATATACTTGGGGTAAGTGACCTCAGCAGGACAGTCTATGATAAACCCAAAGAACCCAGCATTTGGAACCAAAATCCAATATTTGACAAAAACTGCTGGGAAAACTAGAAGACAGTATGGGAGAGATTAGGTTTGGATTCAGCATCTTACATCCTACACCAAGATGAACTCAGAAGGGGTAATTGAACTGAATATAAAGAAGGAACCTATAAGTAAATTAAGTGAATACAGAATAGTATACATGTCAGATCTTTAGGAAAGGAAAGATTTTAAGACCAATCAAGAGTTAGAAAAAAATCACAAAATGTAAAATAAACAAGTTTGATTACATTAAATTAAAAAGGTTTTGTACAGACAAAACCAATGCAACCAAAATTAGAATGGAAGCAACAAACTGGGAAAATCTTCATAACAAAAACCTCCAACAAAGGTCTAATTACTAAAATTTGTAAAGAGCTAAAACAATTGTATAAGAACTCAAGCCATTCTCCAATTGATAAATGGGCAAGGGACATGAATAGTCAATTTTCAGTTAAAGAAATCAAAACTATTAATAATCACATGAAAAGTTTTCTAAATCTCTTATAATCAGAGGCAGAGTCAAGATGGTGGCCTAGAAGGAGCAGAAGTTCAGACCTCTGAATACCCTTCCTTACCGATCACAATCTGAATGCTCCTAGGGGACTGAAAATCAAACTTAACAACAAGAGAGAGCCAAGGAACCCTCTTGCTGGACTTAATTCAAAAGATATGCCCCCTGAAAAGCTGGAATTGGAGAACACTCAGGATCAAGGGGAAGGCAGAAGGAAGGTCCCATGACCCATCCCCCCTCCCACCCAGAGCGCTGAGACTCCAGCGGCAGTGGGAACTTCTGGGCAGGAAAAGGCACTGGTTTGGAGGGTGTACCTTGTGGGCAAGGCTGTGCCAAGTTCAGAGCATCCAACATAGATGGTGGGGAAAGAGCTAGAGAGGGAGCATAGACCTGGCAGTCTGGCCAGAGCTGTGGAGATCCTCCATATTTCCTCCAGCCTTCCAGGAGGTTTTGAACACAGAGCACACTCAGCCCAACTAAGCTGAACTCAAATCCCACAAAAGTCTCCAGAACTCAGGGAAGCCTAGGATCCACACCCATCCTCATTGACTGCTGGACTTTAATCCAATCAAAAGCCTCCAGAGGACAAGAAAGCTCAAAACCCCAACAACCTTCCCCCAGAGACTACACTGATAGATCTTTTGTTAAAGATCCAAGAGGGAAAACTGACAGAAGCCCCCAAAACTAAAAAAATGAGAGGAGCAAGAGCACAGACAAATACGGGGAGTGGAGAAAGGGTGATTATGAGCAAACAACAGAAAAAGAAGAAAGAAATTACAATTGACAGCTTCTATTCAGCAAATGGAACAGAGGGGGAAAGATCAGCAAACGATAAATCAGAAATCCCAGCGAATTGGATACAGGCTGTGGAAGAACTCAAAACACAATGAAGAGAGGCTGAAGACAATTGGGAAAATAACTTAAAAATTAAGATAAGTCATCTAGAAACAGAGGCACTTGAACTAAAATGAGAAAATAGTGTTTTGAAAGCCAAAATCAACCAGCTGGAAAATGAGGCAAAGGAGATGAAAGACGAGGTAAAGAGGATGAAAGATTACCTTCAAAGAAAATCAGACAAGAAGGAAAAGGATGACCAAAAAGGCAGGAATGAAGTCCAGTCTTTTAGAACCAGAATATAACAACTAGAATTAAGTGACCTCACAAGGCAGCAGGACACTATAAAATAAAATGAAAAGAATGAAAAAATTAAGGAAAATATGAAGCATCTCATTCACAAAACAGATGATTTAGAAAATTGTCCAAGAAGAGGCAATTTAAGAATCATTAGTCTACCAGAAGACCATGACAAGAGAAAAATACTGGACATAATACTACAGGAAATTATTCAGGAAAACTGTCCCGATATCCTAGAACAAGAGGGAAAAGTGGAGATTGAAAGAATCCACAGATCACCTCCTGTATTTAATCCCCAACTGACAACATCCAGGAATGTTATAGCCAAATTCAAGAACTATCAGACCAAAGAAAAGATATTACAAGCTGGCAAGAAGAAGTCATTTAGATACCATGGAACCACAGTGAGAATAACACAGGATCTGGCTGCATCCACACTGAAGGACCAAAAGGCATGGAATATGATATTCCAGAAAACAAGGGAACTAGGTCTACAACCAAGAATCAATTACCCAGCAAAACTGACTATATTCTTACATGGGAAAGTATGGTCATTCAACACAATAGGAGAATTCCAAGCATTTGTAAAGAAAAGACCAGACCTGAACAAAAAAATTTGATGTCCAAGCATAGAACTCAAGAGAATCATCAAAAGGTAATTAAAAAAGAGGGAAAAAAGAAAAACAAAACAAAACAAAACAAAAATTTTAAGAGACTCAATAAGTTAAAATGATATGTATCCCTATAAGAAAAGAGGTCATTGGTAACTCTTAAAAACTGCTGCTATCACCTGGTCAGCTAGAAGAATTACACTTAGAGGGAACAGTGACAAAATGTATAGAATGAAAGGACAAAACATAAATAGGTATATAGATATATACATGTATATATACATATATATGTATATATATATGTATATATATATACACACAACTAGAGCTAAAAAGGGGGGCTAATACTAAAAGAAATAGGAAAAGAAAGAAATGGGGGTAAATTTATATGTCACAAAGAAGCTCATGGTGGGAGGGGGGAGAACATCAATGCCCTGGAAGGGTAAAGAGGTTGGAGATAGGAAATATTCAACTCTTACGTGCTTTGAAACTGACCCAAAGAGGGAAGAACAGTCCAATCCATTGGGGCAGAGAATAGATTTGTGCCCTATAGGGGAGTAGAAGAGTAACAAACAGACTGGTGGGGAGGGAAGCAGTACAAGGGAGGGAAAGGGTGGGGGGCAATTTTAGAAAGACTACAGGGAAAATAATTGGAGGAATAAGAAGGGAGGGGGGGTAGAAAGGGAAGTAGAATAAGAGTGGGAACTAGGGGGACTGATTATAAACGAACATTGCTGTAGAAAGAAATAGTGAAAGAAGAAAAGGCAGGACCAGGAGTAGAAATAAAAAATGCTGGGAAATACACAACTAGTAAACATAACTCTGAATGTGAATGGAATGAACTCACCCATAAAACTCAAGTGAATAGCAGAGTGGATTAGAATCCAAAACCCTACCATATGCTGTTTACAAGAAACACACATGAGGAGATAGACATGCATAGGGTGAAAGTAAGAAGATGGAGCCAAATCTACTGGGCATCAACTGATAAAAAGAAGGCAGGATTCACAACTGTGATAACTGACAAAGCCAAAGTAAAAATAAATCTAGTTAAAAGAGATAGGGAAGGTAACTACATCCTGATAAAAGGCAGTATAGACAATGAGGAAATATCTGTACTCAACATGTATGCACTAAATGGCATAGCATCCAAATTTCTAAAGGAGAAACTAGAGGAGCTCAAGGATGAAAAAGACAGGAAAACTATACCAGTGGAAGAAGAGAACCTTCCTGTATCCAAACTAGATAAATCAAGCCAAAAAATAAATAAGAAAGAGGTAAGAGAAGTGAATGAAATCTTAGAAAAATTAGAGTTAGTAGACATATGGAGAAAAATAAATAGGGACAAAAAGGAATATACCTTCATTTCAGCAACACATCTTACATTCACAAAAATCGACCATGTATGAGGGCATAAAACATTGCAAACGAGTGCAAAAGGGCAGATGAAAATAATAATTAGTAAGGGTACATGGAGAGACATATCAAAAATTAATTGGAAATTAAACAATACGATTCTCCAAAACTGGTTAAAGAACAAATCATAGAAACAATTAATAACTTCATTGAAGAAAATGACGATGATAAGACAACCTTTCAAAACCAATGGTATGCAGCCAAAGCAGTACTCAGGGGCAAATTTATATCCTTGCGTTCATATATTAACAAATTAAGGAAGGCAAAGGTCAATGAATTGTGCATGCAAATTAAAAAATTAGAAAGAGAACGAATTAAAAATCCTCAGATGAAGACTAAATTAGAGATCCTAAAAATCAAAGGAGAAATTAATGAAATTGAAAGTCAAAGAACTATTGATTTAATAAATAAGATGAAAAGCTGGTACTTTGAAAAAACAAAGAAAATAGACAAAATACTTGTCAGTCTAATGAAAAAAATGAAAGAAAAAAATTGATGGTATGCAGGATGAAAAAGGAGACCTAAACTCTAATGAAGAGGAAATTAAGACAATCATTAAAAACTACTATGCCCAATTATATGGCAACAAATATAGCAATCCAGGTGAAATGGATGAATACTTACAAAAATATAAATTGCCTAGACTAACAGAGGAAGAAATAAATTACCTAAACAACCTCATATCAGAAAAAGAAATTGAACAAGCCATCAAAGAACTCCCTAAGAAAAAAATCCCCTGGTCCAGATGAATTCACAAATGAATTCTATCAAACATTCAAAGAACTAATCCCAATATTATACAAACTATTTGACAGAATAAGCCAAGAAGGAGTTCTACCAAATTCATTTTACGACATAAACATGGTACTGATCCCAAAGCCAGGAAGGTCAAAAACAGAGAAAGAAAACTATAGACCAATCTCCCTAATGAATATAGATGCAAAAATCTTAATAGGATACTAACAAAGACTACAGCAAGTCATCACAAGGGTTATTCACTATGAACAGGTAGGATTCATACCAGGAATGCAAGGATAATTCAACATTAGTAAAATTATCTGCATAATTGACCATATTAACAAGCAAACTGATAAAAATCACATTATTATCTCAATAGATGCAGAAAAAGTATTTGATAAAATACAACACCAATTCCTGTTGAAAACACTAGAAAGTATATGAATAGAAAGGCCTTTCATAAAGATAATAAACAGTATATATCTGAAACCATCAGTAAACATCATCTGCAATGGGGATAAACTAGAAGCCCTCCCAATAAGATCAGGAGTGAAACAAAGATGCCCATTATCACCCCTATTATTTAACATTGTACTAGAAACACTAGCAGTAGCAATTAGAGAAGAAAAAGAAATTGAAAGTATTAAAATAGGCAATGAGGAGACCAAGCTATCACCCTTTGCGGATGATATGATGGCCTACTTAAAGAATCCTAGAAAATCAACCAAAAAGCTAGTCGAAATTATCAACAATTTTAGCAAAGTTGCAGGATACAAAATAAGCCTGCATAAGTCATCAGCATTTCTACATATCTCCAATCCATTTCAGCAGCAAGAATTACAAAGAGAAATTCCATTTCAAATCACCCTAGACAATATAAAATACTTAGGAATCTATCTGCTGAGACAAACACAAGAACTATATGAACACAACTACAAAACACTCTCCACACAATTAAAACTAGATCGAAACAATTGGGAAAACATTGATTGCTCATGGGTGGGATGAACTAACATAATAAAAATGACAATCCTACCCAAATTAATTTACTTATTTAGTGCCATACCCATTGAACTACCAAAAAAAAAGTCTTATTTCTGTTTGTTTCTAATATCCTCATTTTATTTTTTTTAACTTTTTCCCTTTTAAACATTATTTTATTTGGTCATTATCAAACATTATTCATTAGAAACAAAGATCATTTTCTATCCCCCTTCCCCTTCCACTACCCAAAGGCAATGGGTGCTTCCTCTGGGTATCACATGTGTCCTCGGTCCAAACTCTTTTCAATGTTGTTGGTATTTTCATTAAGGTGTTCATTTAGAGTCTTTGCTCAATCATATCAACTCCACCCCATGTAGTCAAGCTGTAGCCTTTCCTCTGTGTTCTTACTCCCACCGTTTGTCCTCTGCTTGAAGGTAATGTTTTTTCTCCTTGATCCCTTCAAATTGTTCAGGGACATTGCATTTCCTGAAATGGAGAAGTCCATTATGTTCGATTGTACCACAGTGTATCAGTCTCTGTGTACAATGTTCTCCTGGATCTGCTCCTTTCACTCTGCATCACTTCCTGGAGGTTGTTCCACTCTCCATGGAATTCCTCCACTTTATTATTCCTTTTAGCACAATAGTATTCCATCACCAACATATACCACAATTTGTTCAGCCATTCCCCAATAGAAGGGCAACCTCTCATTTTCCAATTTTTTGCAACCACAAAGAGCGCAGCTATGAATATTCTTGGACATTTTTTCCCTTATTATCTCTTTGGGGTACAAACCCAGCAGTGCTATGGCTGGATCAAAGGGCAGCACCCTTTGGGCATAGTTTCAGATTGCCCTCCAAAATGGTTGGATCAATTCACTCCAACAGCGATGCATTGATATCCCAACTTTGCCATATCCCCTCCATCATTCATTACTTTCCTTTGCTGTCATGTTGGCCAATCTGCTAGGTGTGAGGTGATAACTCAGAGTTGTTTTGATTTGCATCTCTCTGATTATAAGAGATTTAGAACACTTTTTAATGTGCTTATTAATAGTTTTGATTTTTTTGGCTGAAAATTGCTGGTTCTTGTCCCTTTCCCATTTATCAATTGGAGAATGGCTTGATTTTTTGTACAATTGTCTTAGCTCTTTATAAATTTGAGTGATTAGACCTCTGTCAGAGGTTTTTGTTATGAACATTGTTTCCCAATTTGTTGCTTTCCTTCTGATTTTGGTTACATTGGTTTTGTTTGTACAAAAACTTTTAAATTTGATGTAATCAAAGTTATTTATTTTACATTTTGTGACTCTTTCTATGTCTTGCTTGGTTTTAAAGTCTTTCCATTCCCACAAGTCTGACATATATACTATTCAGTGTTCACCTAGTTTACTTATAGTTTCTTTCTTTATGTTCAAGTTCTTCACACATTCTGAGTTTATCTTGGTGTAGGGTGTGAGGTACTGATCCAAACCTAATCTCTCCCACTGTCTTCTAATTTTCCCAGCAGTTTTTGTCAAATACTGGATTTTTTCCCCAAAACCTGGGGTCTTTGGGTTTGTCATAGACTGTCTTGCTGAGGTCACTTACCCCAAGTCTATTCCACTGATCTTCCTTTCTGTCTCTTAGCCAGTACCAAATTGTTTTGATGACCACTGCTTTGTAATATAGTTTGAGATCTGGGACTGCAAGGCTACCTTCCTTTGTATTTTTTTTTCATGATTTCCCTGGACATCCTTGATCCTTTGTTCTTTCAAATGAACTTTGTTATGGTTTTTTCTAATTCAGTAAAAAAAAGTTTTTGTAAGTTCAATGGGTATGACACTAAATAGATAGATAAATTTGGGTAGAATGGTCATTTTTCTTATAATGGTTCATCCTACCCATGAGCAGTGAATGTTTTTCCAATTGCTCAAGTCTAGTTTTAGTTGTGTGGAGAGTGTTTTGTAGTTGTGTTCATATAGTTCCTGTGTTTTTCTCAGGAGATAGATTCCTAGGTATTTTATTTTGTCTGAGGTGATTTTGAATGAGATTTCTCTTTAAAGTTCTTGCTGCTGAACTGTGTTGGAAATATATAGAAATGCTAATGACTTATGCGGGTTTATTTTCTATCCTGCAACTTTGCTAAAGTTGTTGATTATTTTGAGTAGCTTTTTGGTTGATTTTCTAGGATTCTTTAAGTAGACCATCATATCATCCACAAAGAGTGATAACTTGGTCTCCTCCTTGCCTATTTTAATGCCTTCAATTTCTTTTTCTTCTCTAATTGCTACTGCTAGTGTTTCTAGTACAATGTTAAATAATAGAGGTGATAATGGGCATCCTTGTTTCATTCCTGATCTTATTGGGAATGCATCTAGTTTATCCCCATTGCTAGCTGATAGTTTTTATATATACTGTTTATTATTTTTAGGAAAGACCCTTCTATTCCTATGCTTTCTAGTGTTTTCAATAGGAATGGGTGTTATATTTTATCAAATACTTTTTCTGCATCTATTGAGATAATCATGTGATTTTTGTCAGTTTGCTTGTTGATATGGTCAGCTATGTGGATGTTTTTCCTAATATTGAACCAGGCCTGCATTCCTGGTATAAATCCTATTTGGTCATAGTGAATGACCCTCCTGATCACTTGCTGAAGTCTTTTTGCTAGTATCCTGTTTAAGATTTTTGCATCTATGTTCATTAGGGAGATTGGTTTAGAGTTTTTCTTTTTCCAGTTTTGACCTGCCTGGCTTCAGAATCAGTACCATGTTTGTGTCATAAAAGGAATTTAGTAGAACTCCCTCTTTACTTATTATGTCAAATAGTTTGTATAGTATTGGGATTAGCTGTTCTTTGAATGTTTGATAGAATTCACTTTTGAATCCATATGGCCCTGGGGATTTTATCTTAGGGAGCTCTCTGATTGCCTGTTGGATTTCTTTTTTCTGATATGGGATTATTTTAAGAATTCTATTTCTTCTTCTGTTAGTCTAGGCAATTTGTATTTTTGTAAATATTCATCCACATCGCTTAGATTGGCATAGTTATTGCCATATAATTGGCCAAAGAAGTTTTTAATGATTGCCTTAATTTCCTCTTCATTGGAGGTGATGTCCCCCTTTCCATCTATAATACTGTCAATTTGCTTTTCTTCTCTCCTATTTTTAATTAGATTGACCAGTACTTTGTCTATTTTGTTTGTTTTTTTTCAAAGTACCAACTTCTAGTCTTATTTATTAGTTCAATAGTTCTATCACTTTCAATTTTATTAATTTCTCCCTTAATTTTTAGGATTTCTAATTTGGTTTTCTTCTGGGGGGTTTTAATTTGTCCGCTTTCAAGTTTTTTTATTTGCATGTCCAAATCATTGATCTCTGCCCTCCCTAATTTGTTAATATATGCACTCAAGGATATGAATTTTCCTCTGAGTATTGCTTTGGCTGCATCCAATAAGGTTGGAAGGATGTCTCACCATTGTCATTTTCTTCAGTGAAATTATTAATTGTTTCTATGATTTGTTCTCTAACCAATAGATTTTGGAGCATCATATTATTTAAATTCCAATTGATTTTTGATTTTGCTCTCCATGTACCCTTACTGATCATTATTTTTATTGCCTTATGATCTGAAAAGGTTGCAATAATTGTCTGCTTTTCTGCATTTGTATGCCATGTTTTTATGACATAGTGTATGGTCAATCTTTGTGAATGTCCCATGTGCATAAAGAAGGTGTATTCCTTTTTATTCCTATTTATTTTTCTCCATATATATATTATCTCTAATTTTTCCAAGATTTCATTCACCTCTCTTTTTTTTTTAATATATTTTATTTGATCATTTCCAAGCATTATTCGTTAAAGACATAGATCATTTTCTTTTCCTCCCCCCCACCCCCCATAGCCGACGAGTAAGTCCACTGGGCATTAGATGTTATCTTGATTTGAACCCATTGCTTTGTTGATAGTATTTGCATTAGAGTGTTCATTTAAAGTCTATCCTCTGTCATGTCCCCTCAACCTCTGTATTCAGGCAGTTGCTTTTTCTCGGTGTTTCCACTCCCATAGTTTATCCTTTGCTTATGAATGGTGTTTTTTTTTCTCCTGGATCCCTGAAAGTTGTTCAGGGACATTACACAGCCCCTAATGGAGAAGTCCATTACGTTCGATTATACCACAGTGTATTAGTCTCTGTGTACAATGTTCTCCTGGTTCTGCTCCTCTCGCTCTGCATCACTTCCTGGAGGTTGTTCCAGTCTCCATGGAACTTCTCCACTTTATTATTCCTTTGAGCACAATAGTATTCCATCACCAACATATACCACAGTTTGTTCAGCCATTCCCCAATTGATGGGCATCCCCTCGTTTTCCAGTTTTGGGCCACCACAAAGAGCGCAGCTATGAATATTTTTGTACAAGTCTTTGTGTCCATTATCTCTTTGGGGTACAGACCCAGCAGTGCTATGGCTGGGTCAAAGGGTAGATATTCTTTTGTCGCCCTTTGGGCATAGTTCCAAATTGCCCTCCAGAATGGTTGGATCAGTTCACAACTCCACCAGCAATGAATTAATGTCCCTATTTTGCCACATCCCCTCCAGCATTCATTACTTTCCTTTGCTGTTATGTTAGCCAATCTGCTAGGTGTGAGGTGATACCTCAGAGTTGTTTTGATTTGCATCTCTCTGATTATAAGAGATGTAGAACACTTCTTCATGTGCTTGTTAATAGTTTTGATTTCTTTATCTGAGAACTGCCTATCCATTTCCCTTGCCCATTTATCAATTGGAGAATGGCTTGATTTTTTGTACAATTGATTTAGCTCATTATAAATATGAGTAATTAAACCTTTGTCAGAGGTTTCTATGAAGATTTTTTCCCAATTTGTTGTTTCCCTTCTGATTTTAGTTATATTGGTTTTGTTTGTACAAAAGCTTTTTAGTTTGATGTAGTCAAAATTATTTATTTTACATTTTGTGATTCTTTCTATATCTTGCTTGGTTTTAAAGCCTTTCCCCTCCCAAAGGTCTGACATGTATACTATTCTGTGTTTACCCAATTTACTTATGGTTTCCTTCTTTATGTTTAAGTCACTCACCCATTTTGAATTTATCTTGGTGTAGGGTGTGAGGTGTTGATCTATTCCTAGTCTCTCCCACACTGTCTTCCAATTTTCCCAGCAGTTTTTATCGAATAGTGGATTTTTGTCCCAAAAGCTGGGATCTTTGGGTTTATCGTATACTGTCTTGCTGAGGTCGTTTTCCCCCAGTCTATTCCACTGATCTTCCTTTCTGTTTCTTAGCCAGTACCAAATTGTTTTGATGACTGCTGCTTTGTAATATAGTTTGAGGTCTGGGACTGCAAGGCCCCCATCATATGTGTTTTTTTTCATTATTTCCCTGGATATCCTTGATCTTTTGTTCTTCCAAATGAACTTTGTTATGGTTTTTTCTAAATCAGTGAAGAAGTATTTTGGTAGTTCAATGGGTATGGCACTAAATAGATAAATAAGTTTGGGTAGGATAGTCATTTTTATTATATTGGCTCGTCCTATCCATGAGCAGTTAATGTTTTTCCAATTGTTCAAGTCTAGTTTTAGTTGTGTGGCGAGTGTTTTGTAGTTGTGTTCATATAGTTCCTGTGTTTGTCTTGGGAGATAGATTCCTAGGTATTTTATTTTGTCTAAGGTGATTTTGAATGGGATTTCTCTTTCTAGTTCTTGCTGCTGAGCTGTGTTGGAGATATATAGAAAAGCTGATGATTTATGTGGGTTTATTTTGTATCCTGCAACTTTGCTAAAGTTGTTGATTATTTCAATTAGCTTTTTGGTTGAATCTCTAGGATTCTTTAAGTAGACCATCATGTCATCCGCAAAGAGTGATAACTTGGTCTCCTCCTTGCCTATTCTGATGCCTTCAATTTCTTTATCTTCTCTAATTGCTACTGCTAGTGTTTCTAGTACAATGTCAAATAGTAGAGGTGATAATGGGCATCCTTGTTTCATTTCATTCACCTCTCTTATCTCTTATTTATTTATTTTTTGATTTATCTAAATTTGGTAGTGGTTGATTTAGATCTCCCACTAGTATAGTTTTATTGTCTATTTCCTCCTTCAATTCTAGTAGTTTCTCCATTAGAAATGTGGGTGCTATACCATTTGGTGCATTCATATTGATTACTGTAATTTCCTCATTCTCTATACTCCCTTTTATCTGGATGTATTTACCTTCCCTATCCCTTTTAATCAGGTCTATTTTTGCTTTGGCTTTGTCTGATATCATGATTGCTACTCCTGCCTTCTTTATGTCATTTGAAGCCCAATAGGTCTTACTCCAACCTTTAATTCTGACCTTGTGAGTATCTACCCGCCTCATGTGTGTTTCTTGTAGATATCATATAGCAAGGTTTTAGATTCTAATCCATTCTGTTATTTGTCTACATTTTATGGGTGAATTCATCCCATTCACATTCAATGTTATGATTGTTATTTGTGAATTCCCCAGCATTTTGATATATCCCCCTGCTTCTGACCTTTCTTCTTTTACTATAACTTTTTAAACCAATGATTTACTTTAAATCAGTTCCCCCAGTCCCCTCCATTGTTATGCTTCCCTTTCTTGCCCCTCCCTTTTTGTTGACTTCCCCTCCCCCCTTTCCTTCCCTCCCTTTTTGTAATCCCTCCCTCCTGCCCCCCCCCCTAATTTTCCCCTCTCCCTTACCCTATTAGATAAGATAGAATTCAAGATCCCAATGGATCTAGACGCTCTTCCCTCTCAGAGTTGATTTCACTGAGAGTAAGGTTTAAGTAATAACAATTAGCACTCGTCCTCTCCTTCTTGTAAGAGAATTCTTCCCCTCCCCTTCCCATGTGTATTTTTGTGTGACAAAGATTATTCTATTTAATTTATTTCTATTTCTTCAAGTATATCAGTAATATATTTTATGTTTTCTTCTAATTAATTAATTTTTTGACTTTGCTTTATTAATTCTTGCTATTTTGCAAGATCATTGGTTTCCAGTTGCTCAATTCTGGTCCTTCAGGCCTGTTTTCTGCTTTAATCTTTTGGCATTCAGCTGTAATTTTTTTGTTCTCTAATATAATTTATTGGTTTTCTTTTTGAACCATTTCCCACTTCTCTTTCCAGAGGGTTTCAATCTTTCTGATGATAAGCTCCATTTGAGACTCTTCCATGGCTTGTGGACAATTTTCTTTCTTTTTTTTTTTCCAGTTTTGCCTTTGTTTGAATTTCATTCAGTATTTCCTCTATAGGCTGGGTTTTTCCTCCATAAAATTTTTCGATGGTGACGGCTTTCTTTTTTGATCTCCTGGTGGGATTTTGAGGCTCCTGTGCACAGTTAGCTATTTTTTTCTGGATGTTTTCAGTTCCCTCTTTTGTCAGAAATCAGTCTGCTGAGCAGTTTTTTGTGTATGGAGTTTTCCTCAGTCCTTTGCTGCTTTCTTGGTACCTTCCTCCAGGAGGTGCTCAGTGTCTGCTTTCTCTTGCCCACTTGTTTTTCCGGTTTAGCTACTTTCAGGGGTGGGTCCCCCGCAGACCTAGTCAGTTCCCAAGGACCCAAAAAAGGCTCCCTGTTCGTTCCAGAGGGACTCCTGTCTTACTCCCTGGCTCTGGCAGTGGGCACGCTGGCTCTGGGCACCTGAGTTCTGCACTCTCTAACATCTTGAGGTTTTCTGCCTAGCTGCCTTCATGGGGGGTGTCCCCCTGCTGTCCTAGTCAGCTCCCAAGGGCGTAGAATTGCCCTCCCCTCTTGTCTCACCGGGCACTGGCCCTGGCTCTGGCCCTATAAGTGGGGGTGGGAGAGGGTGGATCCGTTCCTTTGTGTGGAAGCCCTTACACCCTCTTATAGACTGCTAAAGCCTCGATCCCATGCACCTTCGCTGTGCCCCGCTCTACAGCTCCTCTGCTCCTCTGATAAAGATTCTTAAGGTCTTTTGGGGTGATCCTTATCGGTGTATGTCATTGTATGTCAAGGAGAGTGCGTGAGCCATATTTATCTGGCCGCCATGTTTACCTGGAAGTCAGCCCAAAAATCTTCTTTATGGGATTAGAAAAAAAAAAAAAGCAGAACAAAGTTCATTTGGAAGAACAAAAGACCAAGGATATCCAGGGAAATCATGAAAAAAAATGCAAAGGAAGGAGGACTTACAGTCTCAGATCGCAAACCATTCTATAAAGCAGTGGTTATCAAAACAATTTGGTACTGACTAACAGACAGAAAGGAGGATCAGTGGAATAAGCTTGGGGTAAATGACGTCAGCAGGACAGTCTATGATAAACACAAAGATCCCAATTTTGGGGACCAAAACACATTTTTGATAAAAACTGCTGGGAAAATTGGAAGACAGTATGGGAGAGATTAGGTTTGGATCAACATCTCACACCCTATACCAAGATAAACTCAGAATGGGTAAATGACCTGAATATAAAGAAGGAAACTATAAGCAAATTAAGCGAACACAGAATAGTATACTTGTCAGATCTTTGGGAAAGGTAAGACTTTAAAACCAAGCAAGAGCTAGAAAAAAACCACAAAATGTAAAATCAATAATTTTGATTACATCAAATCAAAAAGTTTTTGTACAAACAAGACTAATGCATCCAAAAGTAGAAGGGAAGCAACAAATTGGAAAACAATCTTCATTACAAAAACCTCTGACAAAGGTCTAATCACTCAAAGTTATAAAGAGCTAAACCAGCCACTCTCCAATTGAAAAATGGGCAAGGGACATGAATAGGCAGTTTTCAGCTAAAGAAATCAAAATTATTAATAAGCTCATGAAAAAGTGTTCTAAATCTCTTATAATCAGAGAGATGAAAATCAAAACAACTCTCAGGTATCATCTCACAGCTAGCAGATTGGCCAACATGACAACAAAGGAAAGTAATGAATGATGGAGGGAATATGGCAAAGTAGGGACATTAATGCATTGCTGATGGAGTTGTGAATTGATCCAGCCGTTCTGGAGGGCAATTTGGAAGTATGCCCAAAGGGCACTAAAAGACTGTCTGCCCTTTGATCCAGCCATAGCACTGCTGGGTTTGTACCCCAAAGAGATAATAAGAAAAAAATTCTTGTACAAGAATATTCATAGCTATGCTCTTTGTGGTGGCAAAAAATTAGGAAATAAGGGGATGCCCTTCAATTGGAGAATGGCTGAACAAATTGTGGTATATGTTGGTGATGGAATACTATTGTGCTCAAAGGAATAATAAAGTGGAGGAATTCCATGGGGAATGGAACGACCTCCAGGAAATGAGGCAGAATGAAAGGAGAAGAACCAGGAGAACATTGTACACAGAGACTGATACACTGTGGTACAATAAAATGTAATGGACTTCTCCATTAGTGGCATACATTGATCCTGAACAACTTGGAGGGATTCATGAGAAAGAACACTATCCACATTCAGAGGGAAAACTGGGGGAGTAGAAACACAGAAGAAAAACAACTGCTTGAATACATGGATCAAAGTGATATGGTTGGGGATGAGACTCTAAATGAACATCCTAATGCAAGCATTAGCAACATAGAAATTGGTTCTGATCAAGGACACATGTGATGCCCAGTGGAATTATAAGTTGGCTATGGGAAGGGTGAGTAGAGGGGATGGAGGGAAAGAATATGATTATTGTAACCAAAGAATAATGTTCTAAATTGAGGAAATAAAATTAAAATTAAAAAAAGAACATGTACTTTGCATTTTTCTTTTCAGATATTCTCTCTGCCCTGCACCTGGGCTGCCTCCTTTACTCCCTCACCTTTTCCCAATTTCTTCTTCCTCGTCTCTTGATCCTCAGTTTTTTTATACCTACATTTTCTGAATTTGGACCCCACTTCCAGACTAATCAGTCAAATAGTATTTATTAAGACCTTAAAATTCCCTAAAATAGCCAATACATTAGTCTTTTCTGAAAAGGTATGCCTCATTTATCATCCATAGTCTAGTACCTTACTGCTGAAAAGTAGCTGACCTCATTGAGATATATGCCTAGCAGGGGGAACTCTGAATAAAAAGGTATAGACATCAGTTTTAGACCAGATGGTCTTTGGGGGCCTTTTCAATTCTCAAACTGTGATTCTATGATGCTACAGCCATAATCAATTGAGCAACTGATTTGTGTTTTAGAACCAATTAGATAAACAGCAAAGAAACAAAAGGAAAACCATGATTATTTTCACTACCTTTTTTTCCTTTGTTAAATATAAGTGCTATTTTCCATGGTGAAATCTCATCTTAATGACTTAAAAAAACTCAATTCCACAAAAACAAAACAACAAACCTAATAATTGAACAGGTTTTTTCCTCCTTACTTTCCATGATAATCATTTCAAAAGCTCCTCACAGTTGGTAAAAAAAAAAAAAGTGTAAACTCACAGTATTGACTGTCAGTGCATTCTTGAGGATGAATGGGAAAGCAGTTCAGTGATTCTGAATTTGCCATTCTATTCAAATAAGGCTCAGACTTGAAGTTGAAAGGTAGATGACAACTAACAAAAAGGTAGAGATACAGAAATAAATGCTGGAAAGTGATAAAGGAAAGGCTTTTGAGTCAAAATCAATGTCTCAATACACAATGGATAAGACATGACTAGACAACAAGTCATCTAAAAAAAGGATCATGGGTTTTTTGGGTTTTTTTGGATTGTAAACCCAAGTTGAGCTAACAGTGAGAATGAAATCCAGAAAACAGATGCCATCCTAGGCTGCTTTCACAGGTACAGTGACCATCACTAGAGCAGGCAAAGTTTCTTGGCACTTCATACTAATTGGTCTACATCTTGTGTACATTTCTGAGCTTGAAATTTTAAGTAGATTGATAAACTAGAGAGTCCAAAGGAAAATAATCATCTTCCTAGGACACTATACCCCTTTCTTTTTTAAAGTTTTTTTTTAATTTCTTTTTAAAATTTTTATATTTTCATTTACATGAAATAACAATTTTTGACCTACATTTTCTGGAGTTAGAAGATTCAAATTCTCTCTCCCCACCATTCCCTTCCCTATCCCTAAGATGGCAAACAATTTGATCTGGATTATATGTGTACGATCATGCAAAACTTATTTCCATATTGGTCCTTATAAAAGAATAATAATGTAAACCAAAACCCCAAAATAAAAGCACAAACAAACTAATGTGAAAAATAGTATGCCTTGGTCTACATTCCAACTCTACTAGTTCTTGCTGTGGAGAGAGATAGTATTCTTTCTAATAAGTCCTTCGGAATTGTCCTGGCTTGCTACATTGCTGAGAGTAGCTAAGTCTCTTACAGTTGATCATAATACAATATTGCTGTTACTGTGTACAATGTTCTCTTGTTTCTGCTTAGTTCACTTTGCATCAGTTCATGTAGGTCTTTCCAGTTTTTTCTGAATTAATCTTGCTCATCATTACTTATAGAGCAATAGTATTCCATCACAATCATATATTACAACTTCCTGAGCCATTCCCCAGTTGATGCATATATCCATAATTTCAAATTCTTTGCCACACAAAAAGAGAAGCTTTAAATATTTTTTGTACAAATAAGTCTTTTCCCTTTTTTTGATTCTCTTCGGATATAGACATAGTACTGGATTTCTTTCTTAATACAAGTCTAACTTTGTGTTGTAAATTAGCTAGGTGGAGCAGTGAATGAAGTGCCAGACCTGGTGTGAGGAAAACACATCTTCCAAAGTTCAAATCTGACTTCAGACACTTACTAGCTGTGTGATTATGGGAAAGTCTTTCAACTCTGTTTGCCTCAGTTTCCTCATTCACAAAATGATCTAGAGAAGGAAATGGCAAACCATTCTAGTATTTCTTCCAAGAAAATCCCAAATTGGATCACAGAGTCAGACATGATTGAAAAACAACTGAACTACAACTACCTTGTATTAGCTTCCTAACTGAGAATGCCTGGGCAAGTCTTCATTCCCTAAAACTAGTGGCATACATAAAAGAGAGAAAGAATTTACAAAAGGTGAAAAGTTAACAAGTTTAGCACTAGAAGGAATTCATTCAAGGATATGGCCAAAGTTATCACTAGGGAAGTGAAAATCTATTTGTCATATGCTCTGATCAGACTCACTGTCAAAAATCAAATCAATCAAGCATAAACTCACCTTCTCTTTCTCTGTCCTTCATCCTCGTTTGCTCCCACCAGACCATCAGATTTCAGACCACTGGAGAACTGTATGCATATCTGGCCTCAACGTTTTAGGGAAGAGATGGGTAAACTTGAGAAAGTCCAAAGGATAACAAATGGCATAATGAAGGGCTTTAAATTCATGTTCCATAAAGATCAGTGTGAATGGTCTGCAGATATATATAGCCTGAAAAAGAGAGAGTGTAGTCGAGAGTATGATGCCTGTTTTCAAGAAGTAGAAGGGTCTTCAAATGAAAGAGGGATTAGAGTTGTGCTGTTTGTCCCCTGAGGGCAAAACTAGGAATAGCAAATGAACATTGCACCTTCTCCAGTCTCAGATTCCTACTCAGTTAAGTGGAGAAAATTGTAGTGCTTAACTCTGTTCAGGTAGGTGGTACATTGGTTGGAGTCCTAGGCTTGGAGTTCAGTTCTCTCTTTGGATGTGAATACCATTTTTCATCATGAGTCCTTTGGGACTGTCTTAGATCATTGTATTGCTTAGTATAGTTTTAAATTATTAAAGTTTTAAACTACAATAAAACTTTTGGGACACTGTAGAAATGCTAGTTAATATTGCTACTAGTAATATCTCATTCATCTTGTACTGAGACATTGATTTTGACTCAAAAGTCCTTCCTTTGTCATTTTCCAGCATTTATTTCTCTAGCTCTGACTTTTTGGGTGTTGTCATCTTCTGCCTTTCAAATGCAAGTCTGGATGGGGGCAACTAGGTTTCACATTGAATTAATAGGTAGGCCTAGAGATGGGAGGCCCTGGATTCAGATCTGTCCTCAGACGCTTCCTGGCTGTGTGACCCTGGGCAAGTCACTTAACCCCCATTGCCTAGCCCTTACCACTTTTCTACCTTGGAAACAACACACAGCATTAATTTTAAGATGGAAAGGAAGGGTTTAAAAGAATGCAAGTTTGGGTCTTATCTGCATAGGATGGTAAATAATTTAAAATGTTAATGAGGATTAAATGATATATACGAATCCCTTTGTAAAATTCAAACTGCTATATAAAATTTAACTATTATTCTTTAGAAGGAAATGTATTTTATTAGATTTCTTAATTCAGAAATGGATGGAATTATTTTTTCTATTTCCTTTAAAAATAATCCTTCCAGTTAATGAAAGAAATGATTAATTTCATATGGCTATGAAATAGAACTAGACTCAAAAAGATACATCAGTCAACCTGATGAAGCAACATTAATTATTCATTGTTGAGAACATGATGAGGGAATGGCCCACCGTTAGGCAGTACTTGAGGTCAGAGGAGTAAGTGCCTTCTTATAAAGGGAAAATCGAACCAATCAGGCATAAAGGTCCCTCATGTTCCATGAGTCACACTTATTTCTTTCTGTCTTTTATCCTCATTTGGTTTTCAGTGATTTCATCCAGAAGCAGTGAAGGTAGAACCTTCTTCTCTCACACCATCTCTTTCCTTGTACTTAGATGACCAGTTACCACATTTAAACTGCCCTTAACACTTTTCATCTAGAATAATGCATTAGCCTCCCAATTGGTCTCCCTGCCTTCCCTTTCAAAACCATCCTATTCACACCTCTTAAATGAATCTTTCCAAAGCACAAATCCAGACAAGCCCAAAAAACCTTCAGGGGTTCCCTATTACATTTTTTGATATGTATATATATATATTCATATTACATTATTTATTTAATTTTAAAGTATATATTTTATATATAATATATTATTACATTTATATTATATAAATTCCACCACCCTTATCCCTCCAGATTATCCTTAAGTTGACTCTAACTCACTTTTCCAGATTTATTTCATATTAATCTCATTTAATATATTTGAGCCAGACTGAATCAAAAGATCATAGACTGAGAGCTGAAAAGGGCCTTAGTAAGCCATTGAATTCAACCCTCTGTTTTACAGATGAAGATATCAAGATACACATAGGTTAAGTCATTTGTCCAGGGACACAAAGTTAGTATCAATAACAGGACTGAAAATCAAGGGCTCCTGACTCCCCTACGCCACCTGCCTATTTGCTGAACTTGATCTGTCATCCTTTTTCTCTGTGCTTTCACATAACCAGAAATGTATTACCTCCTTGTCTCTGGGGTTTTTTATGTTTTTCTTTAAAGCTTAGCTCAGGTGCCATCTTTTCTATGAACTCAACCCTGATCCACCCCCACCCACCAGTACCCCATTTCCCTCTCCATTGTTGTTAATGGGTTCTGTGTCTGTCTCATTTTTTTCTCTGTCCTTTTCCACCCCCTCTTCTATTTATCTTTTCTCTTTTTTCTTTTCCTTTCCTTTCTCTCTTTTCTCACTCCTCAAATTAACTTTTATTCCCTTATCTACTTTCACTTATTTATCATGAAGTAGAATCCCTAGTGTCTTAGATTA
Source organism: Monodelphis domestica (assembly GCF_027887165.1). Lineage (NCBI taxonomy): Eukaryota > Metazoa > Chordata > Mammalia > Didelphimorphia > Didelphidae > Monodelphis > Monodelphis domestica. The sequence continues at coordinate 74,856,008 of NC_077231.1, read as the reverse complement.
TGTCTGAGACAAGCTAGATGCTCCAAACAAACAAACAAAAAACACGTTGGGCGGAATTGAATCCATATCTTTGAGCATCCTTTCTGGTATTGAATTCCTAATGCTTTTTAAAGAAATCTGTTCTTCTATATTCTTTCATTGCTTTAACTTAGCAGCTACTATTTAGGAGCAAGGGTTTGCATATACATTCTTAGGGAGTCAGGAAGCATATATATATATATATATATATATATATATATATATATATATATATATATATATATATAAAGTTAAGCTATAATAAAAGTGGAATGGTATCTGGGACTAGGAAGATGATGACCTTGCTGGACTCTGTCTTAAAGGACTGTGTTCTATCCTACAAGAGAAAGAAGAGAGAGAAGATGCAGAGGAGGACAACCAGTATGATGAAGGACTTCTAGTTCATTCTACAGGAGAGGTGGGCAGAGAATCACAGTACCATAGATTTAAAGCTAGAAAGCTCAGTCCATCTTGTCCAACCCTATTCAGTTTTATAGCTAAGGATATTGAGGCTTAATCTGTCTTCTAGCTCCAGAACCAGTGATCTTTCCATTGTACCACACTACCTCCTGAGACCATTTAATGTCATCTAACTTTCAATTATGCAATAAATGTTTTGGGTTTTTTTCCCTTCCTCTATCATGTTCCCCAGCCTCCTGTTATAACCATAGGTTTGTCTGTTTGTTTGTTTATTTGTTTTCCTTTTCCACCTAATCCTCACATCTATTAAGGCACTTCCTTCCTTCCTTTGAAATCCTAATTTTCAGCTACTCTCATAAAGTTTTCTTCATAAAAAGAAAATTTCATGAGTTTCTAATAATCTCTAAGCCAGAAAGACATTGCTCACCTTCACCAGAGACCAAACTGATACAAAATGATGGTCTAAATTGATTTGTCCAGAAGGCAGTACATCCTATTTTTCTTAATAGTTAAAAAAAAAGGGAAAAGACCATTTATTGTCTTCTGTCCAATATCCAATACTTAATTCAGGTCCTACTTCATGTATATCCACTTTGGTGTACTTATGAAAGGAAGCACTAAGGAGATAAATGGGGACATATGGATGTCTATAGATAAGCAAACAGAAGTTGATTTTTTTTAATTGCAAATTTCATCAAGTTTCTAAACTTTGAGTCTCTACAGTCTAAAGGATTGGCCTAAACATCCCAGGAGAGTATACTCTTTCATAATAATTCTCACAAATCTTACTTCCTGCCAAGTCAGTAGGATTATGGGCCAATTCTTGTCTAACTTTGCAGAGCCATGGAGGCGAGCCAAGTGTCTCCAGGCCTTTGAAGTCAATAGAAGTTCAGTGCATAGATTATTTTTCCCTTGGGTGTGTAGACAAAGATGATTCTCAAAGAGAAGACATTGAGTGATGTCATTCCTTTCTCTTTTTGTCTTGCTAAAACCCACAAAAACTTAGAGTCCATATAACAATGGGGGTAAAGTAAAAGGCCAGAGGAAAAATATGAACCAAACTTTTGTCAAAATTCCCAAGAGCCTTTCCTGGTCCATTTCAATAAGCAGATTCTCATTTTATCTGAATTATGCTTATCGTCAGTTTAAGTTTTCAGGCTCTATATTTTTATTGGTCACTGGCCATGTATTAGCTTAGCAGGAAATGCTATGTCCTATAACATTGTTGAAGTCAAACAGAAATGGCATTCATCACAATCTATGCAAACAATATTCCCATCTGAAATGTAAGCATTGTGGGAACCAGCAATAAACTCTCTGCTTGTATGGCTTGTCTCAGATCTTGGAACAGAGTTTGGGATGGTATCTGTGGGAATTTTGAAACATCAACTTTCAGTGTCTCCTATTGAAGACCAGCAAAGAAAATGGTAAGTGTAAGGTTCATCATTGTTCCAGGCTAATGAAAAGGTAGCATCTACATAAGGAAATAGAATGGATGATGTGATATGGATGACTCAGGCATCTTTCTTCAGGCCCTCTTTTGCCCCAATCTTCCATTTATCTCAGGAATTGTGTGGAATTTTTCTCTATAAATTTAAGCATAGATTAATTCTGTAGAAATTTAAATATACATTTCATAGACCACATAGACCCAGTCTAAAACATACATTTTATTGAAAAGAGTATCATGGAACAAAATTCTTTCAGACTTAATAAAGCAAATGCCACACATGATCCCATTATTCCAGAGACATGAAATACAAACATGGGCTTCTCATTTTCTACAATGGAATATATTTAGATTTCATTTCACTTCAACTGAGAAAAAAATAGTAACCACTGGTAATAATGGATTCAGATGATCATCATGGAGTCATAGATATGAATCAGGGATAATTTCTTCTGATTCCCTTCCAGTAGGAAGAAACTTAGACCAAGGCTCTCTAACCAATCAATAAAAAAGCTGCATTTCCAATCTAAGTTTCCTACTGAGTTCTTTTAGACTTTTCATGACCCTATTTGAGGTTTTCTTGGCAGAGATATTGGAGTGGGTTGCCATTTTCTTCTCCAGCTCATTTTACAGATGAAGGACTGATGCAAACAGAGTTAAATGACTTGCCCAGGGTCATACAACTCATTGTTCCTGATGCTAGATTGAATTCATTTTAAGCCCAGCTCTCTATCAACTTGTACCACCTAGTTGTCCTCTTTGAAATTCTCTATCTCCAAATTCAAAATCAATACTAAGTTTGTCAGTAAATCTCCCTTGTTGTGTGGGTATCCTAAAACTCTGATTCTTTGGAGATTGTGGTATTCCAAGATTCAAAATGATAGTTGAAAATTGATAGTTATGTGTGTTTTTTACATTTACAAAGCATTTTACATATATATATATCTCAGTTGATCTTTAAAACAAGCTTATGGTCATTATTTCCAGTTTGATGAAGAAGAGAATGTGGGTCAGAGAGGTTGGATATCACTGCTAAATTTTGATGGCTGGAGTCAAAACCAGCTGTTTCTAGCCTCCTCATTATTATACCCTATTACTCAGCATCACAATATTGCAAGGTATTCTTTTACTTTTTGTGTGTGTATGCTCAGGATGAAAAGAGATATGCCTTTTCGAGATCATATAAGCCAAACTGCTCTCTGTCTCCTATTCAGTTTTAGTTAAAATGTAAAAGCACATGATTGTGCTTTTACAAGAAAGAAATATTGTTGCTTTCATTCAATATACTGGCAATCCAATTGGATGTCAGAGTTTGAAAATTAAGCATTTTTTCATCCATTTATTTTTTTTAATTGATTTATTTTTATTGATGGATTTTGTTTTTACATCACATTCTTTTCTCTTTTTTTTGCCTTTTTAAACATTATTTTATTTGGTTATTTACAAACATTATTCATTGGAAACAAAGATCATTATCTTTTCCTCCCCCCCCCATCCCCCTCCCGCCACTTCTCCCATAGCCGGCGTACAATTCCACTGGGTTTCACATGTGTTCTTGGTTCGAACCCATTTCCATGTTGTTGGTATTTGCACTAGAGTGTTCATTTAGACTCTCTCCTCAGTCATATCCCCTCCACCCCTGTACTCAAGCAGTTGCTTTTCATCACTGTTTTTACTCCCACAGTTTATCCTCTGCTTGTGGATAGTGTTTTTTAGATCCCTGCAGATTGTTCAGAGACATTGCATTGTCCCTAGTGAAGGAGTCCATTACCTTCGATTGTACCACAGTGTATCAGTCTCTGTGTATAATGTTTTCCTGGTTCTACTCCTTTCGCTCTGCATCACTTCCTGGAGGTTGTTCCAGTCTCCATGGAATTCCTCCACTTTATTATTCCTTTGAGCACAATAGTATTCCATCACCAACATATACCACAATTTGTTCAGCCATTCCCCAATTGAAGGGCATCCCCTCATTTTCCAATTTTCGGCCACCACAAAGAGCGCAGCTATGAATATTCTTGTACAAGTCTTTTTCTTTATTATCTCTTTGGGGTACAAACCCAGCACTGCTATGGCTGGATCAAAGGGCAGACAGTCTTTTATCCCCCTTTGGGCATAGTTCCAAATTGCCCTTCAGAATGGCTGGATCAATTCACAACTTCACCAGCAATGAATTAGTGTCCCTACTTTGCCACATCCCATCCAGCATTCATTACTTTCCATAGCTGTCATGTTAGCCAATCTGCTACGTGTGAGGTGATACCTCAGAGTTGTTTTGATTTGCATCTCTCTGATTATAAGAGATGTAGAGCACTTTTTCATGTGCTTATTAATAGTTTTGATTTCTTTGGCTGAGAACTGCCTGTTCATGTCCCTTGCCCATTTATCAATTGGAGAATGGCTTGATTTTTTCTACAATTGATTTAGTTCTTTGTAAATTTGAGTAATTAAACCTTTGTCAGAGGTTTTTATGAAGATTGCTTCCCAATTTGTTGCTTTCCTTCTGATTTTAGTTTTATTGATTTTGTTTGTACAAAAGCTTTTTAATTTGATATAGTCGAAATTATTTATTTTACATTTTGTGACTCTTTCTATGTCTTGCTTGGTTTTAAAGTCTTTCCCTTCCCAAAGGTCTGACATGTATACTATTCTGTGTTAACCTAATTTACTTATAGTTTCCTTCTTTATGTTCATGTCAGTCACCCATTTTGAATTTAACTTGGTGTAGGGTGTGAGGTGTTGATCTAATCCTAATCTCTCCCACACTGTCTTCCAGTTTTCCCAGCAGTTTTTATCGAATAGTGGATTTTTGACCCAAAAGCTGGGATCTTTCGGTTTATCATATATTGTCTTGCTCAGGTCACTTGCACCAAGTCTATTCCACTGATCCTCCTTTTTGTCTCTTAGCCAGTACCAAATTGTTTTGATGACTGCTGCTTTGTAATATAGTTTGAGATCTGGGACTGCAAGGCCCCCTTCCTTTGTATTTTTTTTTTCATTATTTCCCTGGATATCCTTGATCCTTTGTTATTCCAAATGTACTTTGTTATGGTTTTTTTCTAAATCAGTAAAGAAATTTTTTGTAAGTTCAATGGGTATGGCACTGAATAGATAGATAAGTTTGGGTAGGATGGTCATTTTTACTATATTGGCTCGTCCTACCCATGAGCAGTGAATGTTTTTCCAATTGCTCAAGTCTAGTTTTAGTTGTGTGGAGAGTGTTTTGTAGTTGTGTTCATATAGTTCCTGTGTTTGTCTCTGGAGATAGATTCCTAGGTATTTAATTTTGTCTAAGGTGATTTTGAATGGGATTTCTCTTTCTAGTTTTTGCTACTGAACTATGTTGGAGATGTATAGAAATGCTGATGACTTATGCAGGTTTATTTTGTATCCTGCAACTTTGCCAAAGTTGTTGATTATTTCAATTAGCTTTTTGGTTGAATCTCTAGGATTCTTTAAATAGACCATCATGTCATCTGCAAAGAGCGATAGCTTAGTCTCCTCCTTGCCTATTTTAATGCCTTCAATTTCTTTTTCTTCTCTAATTGCTACTCCTAGTGTTTCTAGTACAATGTCAAATAGTAGAGGTGATAATGGGCATCCTTGTTTCACTCCTGATCTTATTGGGAATGCATTTAGTTTATCCCCATTGCAGATGATATTCGCTGATGGTTTTAGATATATACTGGTTATTATTTTTAGGAACGATCCTCCTATTCCTATGCTTTCTAGTGTTTTCAATAGGAATGGATGTTGTATTTCATCAAAGGCTTTTTCTGCATCTATTGAGATAATCATGTGGTTCTTGTTGGTTTGCTTGTTGATGTGGTCAATTATGTGGATGGTTTTCCTAATATTGAACCAGCCCTGCATCCCTGGTATAAATCCTACTTGATCATGGTGGATGACCCTCCTGATCACTTGCTGGAGTCTTTTTGCTAGTATCCTATTTAAGATTTTTGCATCTATATTCATTAGGGAGATTGGTCTATAATTTTCTTTTTCTGTTTTTGATCTGCCTGGTTTTGGAATCAGTACCATTGTTGTGTCATAAAAGGAGTTTGGTAGAATTCCCTCTTTGCTTATTATGTCAAATAGTTTGTATAGTATTGGGATTAACTGTTCTCTGAATGTTTGATAGAATTCACTTGTGAATCCATTGGGCCCTGGGGATTTTTTCTTAGGGAGTTCTTTGATGGCCTGTTGGATTTCATTTTCTGATATGGGATTATTTAAGAATTCTATTTCTTCTTCTGTTAATCTAGGCAGTTTGTATTTTTGTATATATTCATCCATATCGCCTAGATTGTTGTATTATTGCCATATAATTGGGCAAAGTAATTTTTAATGATTGCCTTGATTTCCTCTTCATTGGAGGTGATGTCCCCCTTTTCATATTTGATGCTGTTAATTTGCTTTTCTTCTTTCCTTTTTTTAATTAGATTGACCAGTACTTTGTCTATTTTGTTTGTTTTTTTCAAAGTACTAGCTTCTAGTTTTATTTATTAAATCAATAGTTCTATCACTTTCGGTTTTATTAATTTCTCCCTTAATTTTTAGTATTTCTAGTTTGGTTTTCTGCTGGGGGGGTTTTATTTGATCGCTTTCGAGTTTTTTTATTTGCATTTCCAATTGATTGATTTCTGCTCTCCCTAGTTTGTTAATATATGCACTCAGGGATATGAATTTACCTCTGATTACTGCTTTGGCTGCATCCCAAAAGGTTTGAAAGGATGTCTCACCATTGTCATTTTCCTTTATGAAATTATTAATTGTTTCTGTGATTTCTTCTCTAACTAAACGATTTTAGAGTATCATATTGTTTAATTTCCAATTAATTTTTTATTTGGTTTTTCACGTACCGTTACTGATCATTATTTTTATTGTCTTGTGATCTGAAAAGGCTGCATTTATTATTTCTGCTTTTCTGCATTTATATCCATGTTTCTGTGACCTAGTGTATGGTCAGTCTTTGTGAATGTGCCATGTGGTCCTGAGAAGAAGGTGTATTCCTTTTTGTCCCTATTTATTTTTTCTCTATATGTCTATAAATTCTAATTTTTCTAAGATTTCATTCACTTCTTTTACCTCTATCTTATTTATTTTTTGATTTGATTTATCTAAATTTGGTAATGGTTGGTTCAAATCTCCCACTAATATGGTTTTACTGTCTATTTACTCCTTCAATTCTCCTAGTTTCTCCATTAGAAATTTGGGTGCTATATTATTTGGTGCATACATGTTGATTAATGATATTTCCTCATTATCTAAAGTCCCTTTTAACAAAATATAATTACCTTCCCTATCCCTTTTAATCAGGTCTATTTTTGCTTTGGCTTTATAGATATCATGATTGCAACTCCTGCCTTCTTTCTATAAGTTGAGGCCCAGAAGGTCTTACTCCATCCTTTAATTCTGACCTTGTGGGTGTCAACCCACCTCATGTGTGTTTCTTGAAGACAATATATGGTAGGGTTTTGGATTATAACCCGTTCTGAGATTCGTCTACGTTTTATGGGTGAGTTCATCCCATTTACATTCAAAGTTATGATTGTGACTTGTGAATTCTCTGGCATTTTGATATCCTTCCCTAATTCTAACCTTTCTTCTTTAGCTCTAACCTTTTAATCTAGTGATTTACTTTAAATCAGTCCCCCTTGTCCCCTCCCTTGATATGTTTCCCTTTCTAGCCCCTCCCTTTTTGTTCCCTCCCCATTCATTTACTTTTTGCAGTAAGTAACTTGAACAAATTCTATTCTATAATCACAGCTCTCATGGAAGAATTCTCATGATGTTATGAAATGATATCTTGTGCCAACAGAAGAATCTAAATGACCCCCAAATCAATCAATCAGTTAATCAACAAATGTTGACAAGCATTTTGCAAAGCACTGGAAATCTAATTTTTTAAAAATTAAATTTCTACTCTCAAAGAGCTTAGAACCTCTTCTAAACAACACTAGGGAATTCAAATGCCTCCAAATAAGGCAATATAGGGCATTAGAAAGTGCATTAACTCTGGAGTTAGAAGACCTGGGTTCAAATCCTACCTCTGATGATTGCTACCTACATGTTTCAACCTTCTTGAGCCTCAGTTTCCACATCAGTCCACTGAAGAGCTTGATCAAGATGGCTGCTAAAGACTCTACTCTAGTTCTTTGAGTCTTCTGCCATATGGACTTTGTGAAAGGAATTCTCCACGTGTGGCTAGCACATATCTATTTTATGCCTCATTTAACATCTTATCAGATTCTTGTTCAATAGTGTGATCTCTGTGCCTCCATTTATCAAGGACCTATCTTAGTATATGCATGGCAGTTAACTTATTGGAAAAAAAATCTTTAAAAAATGCTTTTCCTCCATTAAGGCATTTAAAAAAATGAAATCAGTGGGGAACTAGGTGGTTCAGGGGATAGACAAACAGGCCTAGAAATGGAAAGTCCTATGTTCAAATCTGACCTCAGATACTTTGTAGTTATGTGACCCTGGGCAAGTCACTTAACTCCAATTGTCTAGACTTAGAGCTCTTTTGCCCTGGAATGGATACTTAGTTCAGATTCTAAGATGGAAGGTAAGGGTTTTATTTTAAAAATGTGAGATCTTGTAATTTTTCCATGAATTATATGAATTGAAATGATTTGGTCAGCTGTAAATAATTTCTTTTGAAGGCACTGCTGTTCCCTTCTCATTTTGCTTATCACTAACTCCCTAGATTCATAGGTAGAACAACCTCATAATTTTTTTCAATCATAAATTACACTGTTGAAATATTAGTTGATACTTTGAAGCAACAATTTAATATATGAATTTTATCTCCATCTTTTTTTCCTCTCATAGAAATTATAAAATAGTGCTTTGTTGTTTTCAGGGATATCACTTTTTTTAAACTCTCACCTTCCATCTTAGAATCAATACTGGGTATTGGTTCTAAGGCAGAAGAGCAGCAAGGGCTGGTAAGTAGTAAGTAAGCAATGATTTGCCCAGCAGAAAGCTAGGAAGTGTCTGGAAGGCCATATTTGAACCCAGGACTGGGATCCCATCTCTAGACCTGGCTCTCTACCCACTGAGTTACCTAGCTGCCCATAAGCATATCACTTCTAACACAAATTCCATATAAAATATATGTTGCTTTATATTGGTAAAAGTTTTATGGAAGTAGTGATAGTTGGAGCAGGTCTCTAGACCTAGAGGTAAACTCATGTTCTTTTTTCTCTTTACCTTTTATTTATTTATTTATTCACTCATTTATTTATTTATTTATTCATCCATTCATTAACTTATTTATTTATAATTCATTCATTTGTCTGTTTATTTATTCATTCATTCATTCGTTGGTTTGTTTGTTTGTTTATTTATTTTTTTCATTTTCCCATTCAGAGCAGTTTGAATCTCTCTGGATGGAACTGTTGTGTTTTTTTTTTTTAAGTGATGTTTAATATTTTTTTTCTTTTTATTTTTTTTCTCTAATTCACATGGGTTTTAAGCTTTACTCGAATTAGTTGACGATCTGACAACACATCTGTCTACCTACCTATCTGTGGGTCCATCATCTCTCTCTCTCCATCTATTTATCTCTCTTTCCATCTCTGTCTCTGTCTCTGTCTCTTTGTCTCTCTGTCTGTCTCTGTCTCTCTCTCTGTCTCTCTCTCTGTCTCTCTCTCTCTCTTTTCTCTCTCATTTATCCTTCTATATGTTATAGATAGACCTGCTTGCTTGGTCTTTTCTTGCTTCCTGCTTGCTTGGTCTTTTCTTGCTTCCTTTGGGGACAGAGAAAAATGTCATTCCAACACTCTCCCTTCTCCTTATCAGGCATCTTCCTGATTGTAGTATTCACAAAATGACACCATTCTAATTGGCTCCATCTGCTTTTTCTTTTGGCATTGCCTATAACCTGACTGAATAGAGAGAAATTCTATTTCATCATTATCCCACCTTACTTTGATTCCTTCCATCTGCCCCCTCCTTTGACCTCCACTCTAAGTGCAGACACCTAGGGCTAATGATAACCCACCTGAACAAATGACCACCTACTCATACCCTCTCTCTGTTAGTGATTCTATCATTCAAACCTCATTCTCCAACCTCAGTCACTGTCTCTTACCTTTTCCACCCATCTAACTTAACCTAACTTCCCCCACACCATTCCATAGCCCACAGTGCCTTTTGGAATATTTTCTCTCTAGGTAACAAATTTCCTTTCACCTTTTCCTTAAGAAGGGAACTCCTTTTGGTGCCTACCTTTAAACTTAGGGTCTTATAAAATTATTTGTGGAAACTGAAAGGTTGTGATTTATCCCATCACATAACTGGTTTATGACAGAGAAAAGACCTGAACCCAGTTCTTCCTGACTGAGGCTGAGCAGGAAAAAAAACAACAACAAAAAAACAAAACAAAACAGATTCTGTCTATGTAGAAAAATAGCTATTAAAGTAATTTTATTTGAAACAAAACCAATGAGAGAATGCTAGTGTTTTTTTTTTACTTTTTCCTTTTTTAAAGGAAGATAAGTTGATGTGGACAAAAACATCTTTTTATTCATTATGCTATATCACTTTTCAATTTTGTTAGTCTTTTAAACATATGATTATTGTGTTTATCAGTGAAATAGTTTTTTTTTTGCTTTAACTTTTTTGTTTTATACGTAACTTCTTGATCCCTCTGCATTTTTTATTTGTATGCTCAAATTATTACTGCTTTTTAAATAATTTTAAGAGATAATTTATTCTGTTTTTTACAACACATTATGGTTGTCCTTTTCTTTAACATTAAATAGAATTTTATGGTTTATATTTGATTCTTATTATGTAGGTTATAATAATTTACTCTCTGTGTAGTTCAAATTCTTTTATTCCTGTTATATTAATTGATATGGTTTTTGTTACATTATGATTTATACATAATATTTTTACTTTCTCCCATTCCAAAGTTATTAATGACATTTTTTTGCCCTAGAAAACAAGCAAAAACTATAAAGGCATAATTGATATTGAAAACTAAATATCATCTTTAATATTCTAATTTACTACTATCATAGGTCCAAGAAATCTTTTTAAAAATTTCATTCTGTACTGCTATAATTTTTCTTTTTCTTTCTGTAAGCTTTATCAGATTCTGAAAGAAAATGTTAATGTCTATAATTATTATCCTGTTTTCAAATTGTTTTTTGGCATGTCCGCTAACTTTCCCTTTCATGCCATTTGGTGCATTCAGAAAAATCCATTCAATGTTTAAATTGTTTCATTGTCAATAGTTTTCTAATTTGTCTATCCAGAAAATATTTATTTTTCCCATTGTATTTTCTGATATCTTGATGGTAATTCCTACTTTATTTTTTATTCAACCAAAGTATAATAAATTATATCCTAGCCCTTCATTTTAAACTCTGCATGACTTAATGTTTTTACTGTTTTTCTCCTAGAATGTATCATTGAGTCATTTTCTAATAAATTGGTTAATTCTCTTTCATTCTATGGGTACATTTAGTCCATTAGTATTCATGATCATAACTGTTGTATTTGTTTTTTCAATTAATATAATCATTTTGTTTTCCTTTTTAAGAAATTACTAGGATCCTGTGGTTTGTTTTGTGTGAAACAATTAAAACTTAGTTTTCTATCTTTTCCTCCCTTTATACAAACATACTCCTGACCCTCATTTTGGAAATCTCAATATTTCCTTTAAAAAAAAAAACACTATATACCTATGTACACTGAACTTGATTTGCTCAAAATATCTTGATCTTAATTTTCATCCAAAATATTTCCACTCTTTCTCTGTTTTGTTATACTTTTATTTTTGTGGCAACATACCTATATTTGAATGATCTTTATCTGGAATATTCATTGCAAAGAAAAAAAAACCTTCAGTTTCTCTCATTTTCTACACCTTTTCTCCCTCGAGGATATTTATATCTGACCTCCTTTGTGGGTTTTGTCCATAAATATTCTCTTTTGTCTCTCTCATTGACTCTTATGTGAGGCAAAATTTAAAAAATTCCATAGTTTTGTCTCTTCCTTTGCTAGGTCCAAATAAGAATTTTGTCACCCCCTCTCCAATGTTTCTCTCTGTCCCTTCATTTGAAATAATTTTTACTTTGAGACTTCATTCCAAGTTATATTAATTCACAAAGGTTCAGCATAATGTGATGGAAAAAAAAAAACACTGAAACTGGTGAGTCGGTAGGGATGGGGAAGTAAGAATTTGAGTCAAAATCTAAATTCTGTCACTTTATACACATGTAACTCTAAACGAGTCCCCACCCCTCAGTCCTAGTTTCTCTATCTGCAAAATGAAAAGATTAGACCAGTCAATCTCCAAGGTCCCATATACAGCCAAATTTTTTATCCTATTATTGTCTTACTTTTCTGAATTCTTTCCTTTCTCTAGGCCTTTCTTAATGACTCTTCAGACAAATGTTTGGTTTCTGCCCAATCCAGATATGAATGTGATTCAGAATCCTTTCCTCATTTTCCTTTCTCCTTCTTTGTTAGTCTGAAATTTATTTGTGGTGCCTCATTCCTATCAATTCACTTTGCCCCTTTCTCTATTTCAATCTTTCCCTGGGTTACTTTTCTCAGATGCCTTTCATAGACTTCACCCAGATATGTTGCTTCCTTGTTTTTTCCAATTATTTGCAGACAAAGTAAGACTACAGAAAGTTACTAGACTTGTTTCCTTCTTGATGAATATAAATGTTGATATATTTGATTAGTTTTTAGTTTTTTATGGTCTTGATTACTTATCTTAAGCTCATTTTTCTTTATTAACTTCCATTTTGTTCCAATTTTACTAAAGAGGGTGGAGAGGGGATAGAAACTAAAAACCTTAGGCCAGTAGACTTAGATTTCTGAGTTTCTTCTCAAAATAATTTTCCTCATATTTTCATCTTGGACTAAGGAATGGAGTGTATTACAAAAAAGAATATGAAGAGAGGGATGAAATGTCATTAAAGAAAAGTAGTCAAGTCAACAAACATATATTAAGCACCTGCTATGTGCCAAGCACTGTGCTATGTGCTGGGGTTAATCTGCCACTCCCAATTTAAAAAAAAAGCCATAAACAAGTCTTTGTCCTTAAGAAGTTCACAGTCTAGGAGGAGATATATTCAAAATTCTCTGTACCAACCAGCTACATACATAATCAACTAGGAAAAGCAAATAGTTGGAGGTCATTAAGGGGATCAAGTTAAGCTTCGTGCAAAGGTATAATTTTAGATGAGAGATGAAGGAAACTAGGGAAACCAAGAATTAGAATTTAGGAGATGGTACATTCCAGGCATAAGGAACATTTAGAGGCAATACATGGAACTGGGAAATAAAATGTCTTAATCAAGGAATAGAAGGCATATGAAATAGGGAGACAACCTAAAGACTTTTGCAGTGGTTCAGGCATAATGTGATATGGTCTGCATTTAGGTGGTGGCAATATCAGAAGAAAAAAGGGACTACATAGGAGAGATGTTACAAAGGTAATGCCAATAAGTTTTGGCAACTGATTGGACAAGTGAGCAGGGATGGTTAGATAGAGTGAGGACTTAAGGATAATAACTATAACTAAGTTGGAAGTTAGGATGAATGGGAGGATAATGGTGTACTGTAATAGTAATAAAAACTTTCAGAAGAGAGGTGGGTTCGGAGGAAAACAATAACAAGTCCAGTTTTAGACATGTTGAATTTAAGATATTTTTTGGATATCTACTTTGAGATTCCCTGTAGACAGCTGGAGACGTGAGGTTGGAGAACAGGAAAGAGGAGTGTCAAAGATGGGCTTCCCACATGATAAGAGTGAGGCATAGACAGTGGACAGCCTATGTCCCTTATTGGCATCCAAGCAAAGCTAAGAGAAAGCAAGGAATCTACATGACATAGTGAATTGACCTCCTGTGGCATATTTGTGGAAAGCTATGGCTAAGGGGTACGTAGGACAGATAGTTATCTGTGTTATTAGAAGGAATATCCATAGGGATAGAATACCAGAAAAAGACTGGATATTTTATGAAAGTGTGTAAGTAATGAATAAACTTCTCATTAAAATTTCTACTATGTGCCAGACTCTCTTTAGCTGCTGAAGATATAAGTACAAACAATGAAGTAATCTCAATATTGTATGGGAGAAGCATAAATAGTCATATAAGGAAATTTTGAATAAAAACAAATTAGGAAGGAAAGATGCAAGCAGTTAGTAGAGTCACTGAAAAAGGTAGTGACTGAGCCACCTTTTGAAGAAAGAGAGGGATTCTTGTGGTGGTTTTGGAGAAGGAACGTATTCAAGGCAAATATCCAGAAATGAGAGATTAAGGGGCGGATATGAGGAATAGCAAAAAGACCAGACTGATTGCATCACAGAATGTGGGAAGGGGATGTATAAGTGAGGCTGGAAGGATGGGTTGGGGCAAGTTATCAAGATCTTTAAAAGCCATAATGCTTTATATTTTGTGCTGGAGTTGATTGAGTGGGGGACTAAAATGGTCGGAATTATGCTTTTAAAAAATCACATGGGCAACAGTGTGTAGGAACCCCTGTAGTTGGGGATGACGAGGCAAAGAGACCAATTAGTAGACTTTCTATAGCTTAGGCAAGATATGATGACAGGCTAAACTAAGGCAGCAGTTTTATTAAAGAGAGCAGGGGCCAGATATGAGAACTATTGAAGCAGAAATAGCAAGATTTGTAATTTAGTAGAAATGTGGGTTAAAGGAAAATGAGGAATTAAAGATAATGTTAGGGCTGCAAACAAGGGATCCTGAAAGAATAGTCATGTCTTCTACAGAAATAGGAAAGTTTAAAGGAAAGAATGGATTTGGGGCTGGGGATGAGATAATGAAATTAGTTTTGGACATATTGAGTTCGAGGCATCTCTGGGATATCAGTTCTGAAATGTCTAGTAGGCAGTTGGTGATGCAGAAAAGAAGGACAAGCAAAAAATAGAGAGATTTTATTAGTCTTCTAAATACAGATAATAAGCATATCAGAGACAGAAAGGAAGTAAATGAAATAAACAGGAACAGAGAGACAGAGACAATGAGAAAAAGACAGAGAAAGCAGAGAGACTAGAGACAACGACAGAGAAAGCAAAAAATAGATTTAGAGAGCCTAAGAGAACAGAAAGCAGAGACAGAGGATAGAAAAGCAGAGAAATTGAAGCAGAGACAAAAATAGAGACAGAGACAGACAATGAGTGATAGAGACAGTGAGAGCAGAGAAATAGAGACAGAGAGCTGGAGAGAACAGAGAGAAAGCAGAAACAGTGAGAAAGATGACAGAAAGACAGAAACTATGACAGAGATAAAGATAGAGACAGAGACACAGAGTGACCCTTGTTTCTTTGAGACTAACATTAATTTCTGTGTTGGGTTAAGTGTTTATTGAAACTTTTTTATTGAAAAAAAGTTATATGAAACTATGGATTACATATTATTGATTTAAAGTGAATTCTTGGAGGAGGCAGAGTCAAGTAGCAAGAGCCTTCTGAATCTCCTTCCAACTGATCATTACAAAATGTCTCAAAAGGATCAAAGCCAAAAGAGTAAAGGGGCTCTCCCACTGAATGTAGTATTAAAGGTAGGCAGTGAGTAGAGATACCCACACTATAAGGGGACAAAACTACACTAATCAAATAGCAAGTTGATCACCCCTCCCCCATACCACCTTCCATGACATACTTTGAGCTAGGGTGGAGTCAATCTCTAAATTCCCAGGGGCTGGCTGAAAGTACCACAGACATACCACCAAGGGCAGTGCAAGGCCTTGGCACCAAGACTCAAGATGGAAGAGCATGGGGCTTGGGCAGAAACATGGCTGGCCATAGTCAAGGCAGTAGAGGTTGGAAAGATGGTGTCAAGGTAAAATGCTTTAAAGCATGCTACACAAAGAACATCACAGTTCTACTTGCCCTTACACAGGCTTCTGACAGGGGGAAGATAGTGCTAAGACAAAACTTTATGAGAGAAGCTAAGAAAGCAATAACTACCAATATGCAGGAACCCCAGTCCACTAGTGGCAAAAAGAATAAGCAACAGCAAAAACAAAGAAAGAAACAAATAAACAAAAAAAAACTTTTTGATATTGTATAATTTCTTTGGAGAAAAAGAGCAAAATACAGAAACAAACAGCAGAGAGTAAAAAACAAGAAAATACAACCAAACTTTCCAAAAAAATGAAAATTGGTTACAAGCTCTCAAGGAACTCAAAAAGGAATTCAAGAATGAAGTAAGAAAGATAGAAGAAAAATGGGAAGAAAAGCAGGGAAAAGAAATGAAAATAATATAAAAAGAAAATAATAGCTAAAAAGACAAAATTGCCCATGTGGAAAAAGAGGCACAGAAATTAAATGAAGTAATAAGCAAATTATAGACTAGAATTGACCTGCATAAAGCCATGAAAAGCAGGATAGACCAAACTGAAAAGGAAAATAAAAATATCATAGCTGAAAAATCAGCCTTTTAGACTGATTTGGGCATAATTGGGCAAGTAGAAGCTAATGACCTCATGAGACAGAAAGAATTAATAAAGCAAAATCAAAAGAAGGAAAAAATTAGAAAGAAACATGAAATATCTCATTGAAAAGACAACTGACCAGGAAAACAGATCCAGGAGAGACAATATGAGGATTATTGATCTACCAGAAAGCCTGGAACAAAATAAAAAACCTTGACATCATATTCTAGGAAATTATCCAAGAAAACAACCCTGATATTCTTGAAAAACAGGGTAAAATAGACATTGAAAGAACCCATAGATCACCCCCCCCACGTTAAATTCCCAAAAGAAAATTCCCAGGAATGTTATAATCAAATTCAAGACCTTCCAAGCCAAGGAGAAAATATTGTAAATGTCTAGAAAGAGACAATTCAGATATCACAGTCAGGATTACACAGGATCTGGCAAATTTCATGCTAAAGGACTGCAAGGCTTATAATATATTTAGTAAGGCAACAGAATTGCATCTACAACCAAGAATCATCTACCCATCAAAACTGACTATATACTTTCAGGGGAAAGTATGGACATTTAATAAAATAGAACATTTCCAAGAATTCCTAAAGAAATGACCAGAACTAAATAGAAAATTTGATAACCAAATACAAAAATTCAAGAGAACCATAAAAAGATAAATAAGAAAGAGGGGAGGGAATTTTTTAAGGGTTTCAAGAATATCAAATTAATTATAGTCCTATATGGAAAAATGATATCTGAAACTCTTTAAAATTGCTTTCATTTTCATAGTAGATAGAAGAAATATTCTTAGGCAGAGGTTGTAGTATTAAGCTATTTAAGATAATATGTAAAAGAAATGGAGGGGGGGAAAAAAGGATGATACTAAATGAAACTTGAAGGAAGAAGTAAAATAGGATAAATTATACCATATAAAGATGCGCATGGGGTAGAGGAGAAGAATACTATCATAAGAAGGGGAGGAAGAGAGTGATAATAAGTATTATTTAGACTTAACTCTCAGTGGAATCATTCAGATCTATTGGGGTATAGACTTCTTTTACCCTAAAGAGAAGTTGAAAAGAAATAAGGAAGGTGAGGTGTAGGGAGCACTAAAAGGAAGTGAAAAGTTTTTTTGGGGGGGCATTATTAGACCTTAAAGAGAAATATTAGGGGAACAAGAAGGGAGGGTGGAAAGGAAAGTACAATAAGGGTGGGGGAAATGGGGACTGATTAAAAGCAAAACACTGGTGACTAAAAGAGAAAATCAAAATTTTGGGGAATACACAGGTGGTAATCATAACTCTGAATATGAATGGGATGAACTCACCCATAAAATAGAAGCAGAGAGCAGAGTGAATTAAAAACTAAAATAAAGTGAATTTATGCCAAGACTTTTCAACAGCTAGCTATCATGGGTTCTTTTGTGTCTCTGGCCTTATTGTATGTTTAGTATATTGTAAAAAAAAAATAGAGGAGGCTCCCAGGTTTACAGATTTGTCTAGTACTACTGATCTAGGCAAAAACAGGCATAGAAAATATTAGTCATTTAATAAAACTCCCTGGATGAAAACAAGGCATTTAGGGTAAACCAATAAAAGGTTTACTAAACCAATAATTGATTACTAAATGTCTTCTTAGCTGATCGCTATGTTTGCCAAGATTCTGAAGCCTCCTAGTTCAGAAGCTATGTCTCTTGTTTCCCATTTCTTTGGTAGCTTTATTTAGTTCTATGGAGAACATTCTCAGAGGATAAGAATGCCTGGTTTCCATCACCAGAGTAGGACAATGGCCCTAATCTTCCATTTTCTA
Source organism: Monodelphis domestica (assembly GCF_027887165.1). Taxonomy (NCBI): domain Eukaryota; kingdom Metazoa; phylum Chordata; class Mammalia; order Didelphimorphia; family Didelphidae; genus Monodelphis; species Monodelphis domestica. The sequence goes on along the minus strand of NC_077231.1, from coordinate 74,837,875 downwards.
TTTTAGTCATTTTCAAGGATCAATTTCAACATAAACTTCTGTCTTCCTTCCCTGTACAGAGTGACTGTGATTACTGAAGGGGGAAGTTCAAGAGGGGCAATGGGTGGGAAGGGTGACAGGACTCTGTATGATGATGGTACATTGGCTCTATTTTTCTAATCAGCTTACAAAACCCAACAGATTTTAGAGCTGAAATCTGGCCAATGTTAATTGTACATGCAGCATTCATGCTGGGAAAATCTTTCTTTAAAAAAAAAAGGGAGGGAAAATGTTCTAATACACAGCCGGCCTGTTATATAAGATGTTTATTTTCATCAAATCCAATCTACCATAGGCAATACAGAAAATAGGCCAATGTTTCTAGCAATGACATCATGTTATCATCAGAGAAAAGTAGGGAGTGGGGAGAGAAAAGAGGGAAAAGCTCATCAATGTATTGTTAGCAACTGGAATAATTTTTTCTTTTCACCATTTTTTTTTGTCAAAAACTCCTGAATTTCTAAAGAAGCTCTTTGGATCTTCCTTTCTTTCAATCCTCACAATCAAAGGAAAATTTGTCTAGATTTTAGGTCTTGCAAAACTGTGCATAAACATTCATTTCAAGAAAGGTTCTCCAGTCTTCAAGAATAAATATTTCAGGGAAACAGAATTCTTTCAACATCTCCTTTGATAGTTAAACAAATGAAAAATTGCCCCATTTAAAACACTTCTTTCAGTAAACAAATGAGTTTGACACTCTTCAAGGGAAGCGATTGTGTGCACAGATGCTCAGACTTGTACTGTAATCTTTATTAAAGGGAAGACTCCAATCATAGTTTATGAGTGTTTCTTTCCTTCATTTTTTCTTTGTATTTGTATTTTAATAGTTCCATTGTTGGAGAAAGAAGGCACACCTAGTAGCCCACTAGACATAGAAAGAAGATTGGTAGCCAAGGGATATTGTCATCATCATTTTCTTTTTTTTAAACCCTTACTTTCTTCCATCTTAGAAACAATATTATCTACTGGTTCTAAGGCAGAAGAGTGGTACAATTGGGGTTAAATGACTTGTCCAGATGACACAACTAGAAAGTGTCTGAGACCAAATCCCAGCATCTTCTGTTTCTGTCCCTGTCATCATCATTTTCAATAACATTTTATATAGTTTGTTTTAACCAATTACTTTTTCTTGTAATAGTTTACAAGTATAGTAGTCTGGCAAAGTGGGTAGTTGATTCTATGCATATTATATTAATGCTAATGATTTTTTAAAGTGTTATACTATTATTCTTCCTTTTAGGTGGCCTGGTAAACAAAGAATTTGATTCTGGATTCTAGTAAATAGGCTTTCAACTTATTTTAAAACCTGGCCTCTCTTTCTGGACATTTCTAGTCTAAACTGGCAAATGTCTTACTCAAGACACATCATTTTAATTCTCCTTTAGGTACTGTATTCCCCCATTAGAATGTAAGATCCCTGCGGACAAGAATTTGCCTTTCTTGCTTGTTTTGTAGCCCCAGAACTACATCTGATACATAGTAGTGCTTCCTAAATATGTTTCCATCCTTTGCAGTCATTGTTGCCATGTTTGTTGTTCTGTATGTTTAAGCTAAGAGAGACAAATCTATAATATAGTTAGGAATTCCCATTTTGGGAACATCCCAACATTAATGAAGATTGGCACACTATTTTTTATTTTTAAATGTATTTACTTATTTGGTTTTTTGTTACATTAAAATTCTCACATATCTCCCTCTTTCTCCTCACTTCCCAAGCTAGAGAAGGCATCCTTTGACCAAAAAAAAATCAATATATAAAAATATGTCTTGCTTATTATCAGTTCTTTCTCGGGAGATGGACATACACAAGTAATTCTTCAAATAGTATTTCTGCTGTATATAATGTTCTCTTGGTTCTACTCCTTCCATTATTCACAATTTCATTTAGGTCTTTCCATGTTTTGTTTTGTTTTTAATTAACCTCATTTCTTACAGCACAGTAGCATTTCATCACAATCATATGTCACAACTTATTTAATCATCCTCCAACTGATGAGCATCCTCTCAGTTTCCAGTTCTTTGTCACCACAAAGACAGCAGCTATTAATATTTTAGAGCGTATAGATTATTTTCTTTTTTCACCTTGGGAAACAATAGTATTGCTAGCTTAGAAGGTATACAGTTTTATAACTCTTTGGGTATAATTTCAAATTGCTTTCCAAAATGGTTGAATCAGTTCACAGTTCCACCAACAGTGTATGTGTTCCCATTTTTCCACATCCCTTCTAACATTTGTCGTTTTGCTCTTTTATCATTTTAGTCAATCTGATAGGTATGAAATGGTATCTCAGATTTGTTTTGATTTGCATTTCTCTAATCAACAATGATTTCGAGCATTTTTTCAACTACTTAAATATGGATTTGATTTCTTCATCTTAAAACTGTCTGTTCATATCCTTTAATCATTTGTCAATTGGGGAATGGCTCATATTCTTATATATTTGACAAATTTCTCTCTATATATTTTTAATATGAGACCTCTATTCAAGAAATTGCCTGACTACCTTTAAATCCCCCCTCCCCATTTCTCTGCTTTCCTTCTAATCTTGGCTACTTTAGTTTTACTTATATTTTTTTTACAAAACCCTTTCAAATTAAAGTAATCAAAAGTATCCACTTTATATCTTAAAATGCTTACTACTTTTTGTTTGCTCATAAATTTTCCCATCCATAAATCTGATAGTTAACTTTGTTCCTCATTCTTCTAGTTTGCTTATGTTATCTCCCTTTAAGTTTGCATTTTGGACTTGTCTTGATAAACAGTGTTAGATAATCATTCATGTCTAGTTTGTATCAGATTGCTCTCTAGATTTCCCAACAATTCTTACAAAATTATGAGTTTTTTTCTCAAAAAGCTTGGATCTTTCCTTTTATCTGTTATGTAGCTGGTATCTATTCCATGCCACTGATCTAGTCTAGCTAGTACCATACAGCTTTAATAATTGTTTCTCTGTAATATAGTCTAAAATCTGGTACTGCTAGATCTCCTTCCTTCACATTTCTCATTAATTCTTTTGATATTCTTGATCTTTTTTCTTCCAAGTGAATTTTGTTATTTTTTCTAGTTTAATAAAATATTTTTTCTGGATAATTAAATTAGGTTGATACTGAATAAATAGGTTAAATAGAATTGTCATCTTAATTATATTGGCTCTGCCCATCCATCTATGATGAATATTTCTCCAATTACTTAAATTTGACTTTATTTGTATAAAAATATTTTATAATTATGTTCATGTAGTTCCCAAGTTTGATCTGGCAAGTATAATCCCAGGTATTTTATTTTATCTATTTTAATTTTAAATGTATTGTCTCTTGCTATCTCTTTTTGTAAGACTTTATTGGTGATATTTAGAAATACTACCATTTTGCTAAAATTAATGATAGTTTCAACTATTTTTTTAGTTGAATCTCTAGGATTTTCCACATATACAATCATATCAATTGTGAAAACAGATAGTTTTATTATTTCTTTGTCCATTCTAATTCCTTTAATTTCTTTTTTCTTCTTATTGCTATTGCTAGCATTTATAATATATTAAAAATATTGGTAATAATGGGACTCCTTGATTCCTTTCTCATTGTAAAGAGAAAACTTCTAATTTGTCCCTGTTAAAAGTAATATTTACTGGGGGCTGCTGGGTAACTCAGTGGTTTGAGAGTCAGGCCTAGAGACAGGAGATCCTGGGTTCAAATCTGGCCTCAAACACTTCCCAGCTGTGTGACCCTGGGCAAGTTACTTGACCCCCATTGCCTAGCCCTTACCACTCTTCTGCCTTGGAACCAATACACGGTATTGATTCCAAGATAGAAGGTAAGGGTTTAAAAAAATAATATTTACTGGGGCAGCAAGGTGGAGTGCATAGAGTGCCAAATCTACTATCAGGAAGTTCTAGGTTCAAGTCTGATCTTAGACTCCTCCTAGTCTTGTGATCCTTGGCAAGCCACTTAACTTAAATTGCCTAGTCCTTACCACACTTCTTCCTTGGACCCAATATATAGTATTAATTTTAAAATAGTAGGAAAGAGTTAAAAAAAACAATAATAATACATGTTGATGGTTTAAGGTATATACATCTTATAATTCTAAGGAAAACACATTTATATTTATATCTGGGCTTTCAAGCATTTTTAATAGGAAAAGAATGTTATGTTTTGTCAAAAGCTTTTTCTGCATCTATTGATATAATCATGATTTTTGTTACTTTTGTTGAAGTAATAAATTATGTTAATAGATTTCATTATATTAAACCATTCCTGTATACCTGGTATAAGTCCTGTTTGGTTATAATGTATAATCTATTGTTGTAGTCTCTTGGCTCATACTTTTTTTAAAGATTTTTACATCTATTTTCATCAATGAAATTGGCCTATAATTTTTTTCCTGCTTTTGTGCTGCCTGGTTTAGGTCTGAACACCATAATTGTTTCATAAAAGGAATTTGGTAGGACTCTTTTACCAATCGTTCTAAAAAAATCTAATATTGAATCAGATGATATTTAAGTGTTAGTTAGAATTCACTTGTAAGTCCATCTGGTCCTGATATTGCTCCCTTTCCCTCCTCACCCCCTCTTAGGATGTTCATCTATGGCCTGTTCAATTTCTTTTTCTAAAATAGGTTTATTTAAATATTCTATTTCCTCCTCTGTTAATCTAGACAGTTTATAATTTCATAAATAGTCTGCTTTCACCTAAATTATTAAATGTCTTGGCCAAGAATTGAGCAAAGTAACTCTAAATACTTGTTTTATTTCATCTTCATTAGTGGCAAATCCACCCTGACTTGTCTTTCTCAGTATCAAATCTAAGATAGAAGAGCATCAAGGGTAGGCAATTGGGGTTAAGTGACTTGTCCAAGATCATACAGCTAGGAAGTGCTGCAGGTCAAACATGAACAAAGGTTCTCCTGATTCCAAGTGTTCTATCTTCTGACTCTTGCGCTTGATCAACACTGCTACCTAGAAGCCCTACTCATTTAACCCTAGTGATTTGGATTTCTTCTTTCTCTTTTAAAAATCATATTAACTATCACTTTATATGATGTGTTGTGATTTTTCCATAAAATGAACATTTTTACTTGCTAATTTGATGGGTTTCTTACATTCAATTTTTGTTGATCTGATCTCATTTTTAATTTTTAGGATTTTCAATATGGTATTTAATTAGAGAATTTAAATTTATTCTTTTCCAAGTTTTTTAATTGTATACCCAATTCACTGATCTATTCTTTCTCTATTTTATTGATATAAACATTTAGAGATATACATTTTCCTCTAATTACTGCTTTTGTTTTTCCCATAAGTTATGATTGTCTCACTATTATCATTTTCTTTAATGAAATTGTTTCTATTACTTGTTCTTTAATATTAAGTTATTTAGTATCCAATTAATTTTTATTCTGTTTCCATGATCCCTTAATAAATATAATTTTATTACATTATGATCTGAAAAGGATCCATTTAATATTTCTGCTGTTCTGCATTTAATTGTAAAGGTTTTGTGTCTTAAAATATGGTCAACTTTTGTAAAAGTATTATGTGCTAATTAGAAAAAGATATATGCCTTTCTATTTCCATTCAGCTCTCTCCAGATATCTACCATATCTACTTTATCTAAGATTTTATTTATCTCTTTAACTTCTTTCTTATTTAGATTTATCTAAATAGTTCTGAATTCTGAGAAAAGAAGACTTTTAAAGTCTTCCACTATTAAAGTTTTGTTATCTTATTTTCACTACTCACTCTTTTAACTTTTCCTTTTTAAAATTTGGATGCTATAATATTTCATAGATGTAGTTTTGCTATTGATATTTCAATATCTATGAACATAATGTAGTTTCCTTGTTTCTCTTTTAATTGCATCTATTTTAGCTTTAATTTTGTCTGAGATTATTATTTCTACCCCTGGTTTTTGTCAGCTGAAGCATAATATATTATACTCTAATATATATTACTCTAAATATTATGAACTAGAAAAGAACAAATTAAAAATTCCCAATTAAATACCAAATTGGAAATCCTAAAAATTAAAGGTAAGATTAAGAAAATTGAATAAAAAATACATCAAATTAGTAAATAATACTAAAAGTTCATTTTGTGGGAAAAAAAACAAACAAAACAGATGAATTATTGGTTCATATGATTTTTAAATGAAAGAGAAAAAGTGAATCACTAGCATCAAAAATTAAATGGGTAAGAGCAACTAAGGTTATATAATGGATAAAGCAGCAGAGTCAGGAGATAGAGCACCTGGTATTAGGAGGACTTGGATGCATCTATCTATCCATCTATCATCTATGTATCTATCAATCAATCAATCAATCTATCTGTCTATCCATCTATTCATCCATCCATCTATCTGTCTATCTATCATGTATGTATGTATGTATGTATGTATCTATCTTTCTATCTATCTATCCATATTATGTTCCCTTCTACATTGCAGGGGTTAGAGGAGCAGCACCTAAGATCTGAAAAACCCACGTAAATTTTTCCAGCCCTCCCTTTATACTGGAGAAGTCTAAATTTTTTTCTTTTTTTATGGGATATTTACAATAAAAGAAATTGCATATATGTATGGCATTAAAAGATAAAATATGTTGATATTATAAAATACTTTATATGTGTGTATACTTTCTCTCTGTCTCTGCCTCTCTCTCTCTGTAAATGCATTTCTGGGTTTTCAGACTTTTTCTATGTCATCAGCTGGCATTCCCCCCAAAACTCTCATTTAATTTCTTATGCCAATCCAGGATATATCAAAACCTCATTATATGAAGTTGTTATGTGGAAGCAAAAACTGTGCTTCTTAACTTTAAATCTCCCCATGGGGTGTGAAGAAGGGTCAAGGGCTGAAAAGTTGTGTGTGCACAATGAGTTAGCATATAACTGAGTCAAATCTCAAACCTAGTTCCTCTTGATTCCAAGACTGGTTCTTTATAGACAATATTCTGTGTTGTCTTTGTTCTCTGTTTTCTTTGGAGGAGGCTGGAATGATATGAGAAGGGAATTACATGTATATACTTTTATTACAGAATCCAGTCATTTACTCATATTTAGTCAATTACCTATAGCAAGAAAATGTTATCTTCTTTCCTAGATTCTCACAACCAATATAGATTTTAAAATCAAATTGAATCAAACCCCCATTCACTATGTATATGCTCACAATTTTAGAGCTAGAAGGAAATGTAAAGAAAATTAAATTCAACTTCTTTGTTTTGCAGGTTAGGAAACTGAGGTCCAGATTAAATAAGGCAATGTGGCATGATGGACAGAGCACTGGACTTGGAGTCAGGAAGACCTTAATTCAAATTCTCCTTCAGATACTGTTTGATCCTGAACTAAACTCTTGATCTATGTGTGTATTCATTTCTTTATGAGCAAAATGAACGAGTTGGCCTTGATGACCACTAAGTATCCCTTCCAGATCTATATGGATGATCTTCTGAGTACCCTGAGGGTAGGAGGATAGGAGTTAGAATCCAGGATTTCTGACTCTCAATTCAAAGGTCTTTCTACCCCCTGGAGCTTTATCTTGACACCATTCTCTATAGAATTTCATTAAAACAAGTGTTAGAAATTTGCTAGATTTAAAAACAAAAATAAAGCAAAAATAAGATACCTTTCTTTCAACAAATAAAAAGCAAAACAATGTACTAGAGTTATATATTAACAGTGTTAAGAAATGTTTTCCCTTTTTATTCCAGGAGTGTCTTTCTAACCAAATTCACTTTTTTGACTACCCTCTGTCTGGATATTCTTGGTTCACTCTCCCTCTAGAGGATTTTGCTGGCTAATACAATCAAAAACAGCCAGTAGAAATTGTATTGTATTGAGATCCAACTTAAATCTCCCTTGATATTGTTTGTCTCCATTTAAATTTGCATTCAGTATAATACATTCAACAATGCCTCTCATCCTCAATACCCCTTTTTCTTTCTTTCATTCTTCCTTATTTTCTTTTTTTCTTCCTTCCTTCTTCCTTCCTTCCTTCCTTCTTTCTTTCTTTCTTTCTTTCTTTCTTTCTTTCTTTCTTTCTTTCTTTCTTTCTTTCTTTCTTTCTTTCTTTCTTTCTTTCTTTCTTTCTTTCTTTCTTTCTTTCTTTCTTTCTTTCTTTCTTTCTTTCTTTCTTTCTTTCTTTCTCTCTCTCTCTCTCTCTCTCTCTCTCTCTCTCTCTCTCTCTCTCTCTCTCTCTTTCTTTCTTTCTTTCTTTCTTTCTTTCACTGTTAGGAAAAATGGGTGCATTAAAAAGTTAGACTTATAGCTAACATCCTATGATAGATGTCTGTTGGTTATTTCAACATTCCAGCTGAGTGTCTTCTGAAACTGAATTAGCATGAATTGTGTTGTTTTTCTAGTGACTGGATGCTTCTAAATGTTGTATAAATTAGATGTAGGATTAAAAGGTGGCTCTGTTATCTATAGGGAAGAGTTGAGTAGGACTTGGCTCTTGGATGGAATACTTGTTGACATCTGGCCAATGTCTGCTCTGTGGCTCTTTTACCACTGGGTCTCCTACTCTAGGAATTCCCTGGTTCTAGTAAGGGATATAGAATAAATCCCACTGCAATATGCCTTGTTTCTCTCGGGGTTAGCCCAGATTTTGTTCTCTTGAATAGGATTAAAATCTTGTTATTAAATTGTAAACATTGCGATCAAGAGAAGGCCCAAACTTCTGAGCTGGAGCAATAAGGAAGAGCCTATATGCCTAGTTGTATAGATGCCTCAGTTCAGTATTTCAGGGGATTTTTCTGATTACTATTTTTACATATAGTTAGCTTGAAGGAGTACTATATGTGTGAATTACAGTTTATATAAGTATATTTTATTATACCTAATAAACATGATAATTGGAATTTTTACAATGTTTTAAGATTTTCAAATCTTTCTCCATTTATGTGTATTCATACATATAGTTATATAATTATATATCATATATAATTATGTGTAGATATGCTATATATACATTATATATTACATATCATACATATACAAATATATGTCTGTGAATTTTTTTAAAAGGACTTAAGGAATTAATGAAATGAGGGAATATTTACCCAAATAAACTGAGAGCTAGCATAATAAACATCTTCAAATTAATGAAAAGTTTTCTTAAAGAGAATGGCCACCACCTATCATATATTTTCAACTTTGATGAAAAAAAAATGGAGCTGAAAGATTTTTGGTTAAATATGAGTGATGGGTACAATACCAAAACAAGTTTTCTGTAGTCAGGACACTGTCTTTCTTAAACTTTCTTTCTTAAACTCTCTCCATATCTCCATATATATCTTTCTATCTTTTCATGTATATGTATATATTATATACATGTATATATATATATGTATAACTAAAATAATTATTTATTTAAAGATAAGGGAAGGAAGAGAAGAGAATTGGGATGACCTATCTTAAACCTATCAATAACCTTTCCCTCAAAATCAAGTTGACACCCTACACTATTCATACTTCTCTACCTACAAATCTAATTTCTACAACTAGCTAAATTACCCCCTCCCCCTTAGTTAATATACAAAGGTGGTAAGGAATTGAAGGTAGCAAGACCAGGACAAGAGGAAAAAGTTCTCACTGTCAGTTGGCCCTTGGATATCTTGAGCAGCTCTGTTGGAAATCATTCTATCAACCACAAGATACAATCACAGGGACACAGGAACCAGCTGTTGGATAAGGGATATAGTCACAAGAGAGGAAGACTAGTCAAATTCATGAGATCCTCTCAAGGAGCTAGACTCAATGTCACCCTTAGCTACAACTGTCCCCCAAGGAAGAGCAACTGTCACTCTCCTAGAATTCTGGAACCTTCCTGCTTCTGTCCTGAAGCATTGCTAATTTCCCTATAACGGTATGTATGTGTTTATAGCTGCTAGCCCCGGGCAATGGCTTCGACAGGCCGGTTAAACCTTGTGAGGGTAGCCTTTGGGTCATCGACCCCTGGTGAACTAGGGCTTTGCTCACCCAGCATGTGAAGACTGCTTCGGCAGAACAGGCGGAAGAAACCAATAAGAAGGTTCAACAGCTGAGAGGGCGACGCAGCAAAGCACTGTGGAGTGCTTAGGGCGTGTTGGAGCACAAAAGATAACATGGCCATCCAATGCAGCTGAGGAAGTCTCCAGATGTAACGACTTTTTGTGCCATTAGACCCAGGCTTCCAACGCCGAGAGAGTGGGACTGTCTCTGTGCATCGGCTTTTCCACTTAAATCTCTTTCACGCACAAGTGTCTTTGTGAACACTCATCTATCCTAACCTCGTCCACCCTCTTCAAGACCTGCGGTGATGGGGGAGTGGCAATGCAACAGGTGGAGGTGACCACTGGCAGTTGTAGTCACAATCCTGCACGTAGGCGGCCCACGGACCAGTGGTTATTTGGCCCTGTGGGCAGCAGGGACGTTTAGCAGCATCCTGGGTGACTGAGCAGCCCTCTCTAGGACAGCACTTCTCACCCTAATCAAGGGAGGGGACTAGAAAAGGTGTCCAAAACATTGCCTGCCCTACAAACACCCGGTCAGCACTCCGCGGCTGGAGGGTCATCCCTTTAAGTGGTCGAAATCAAAGAAAAAATACAAAGAAACTCCTACTAGGAGCATGGAACATCAGAACATTACTTGACAGAGAGAATACCCCAAGACCTGAGAGAAGAATAGCTCTAAAGAGAAGAACAGCTCTAATCAGTAAAGAACTGGCAAGATATAACATCGACATCGCAGCCTTAAGTGAAATACACTTACCAGAAGAGGGATCACTCAGCGAACCCACCCCTGGATACACCTTCTTCTGGAAAGGTAGAGCCACAAATGAAGACAGAATCCATGGTGTTGGCCTGGCCATAAAGACCAGTTTGCTCAAATAGCTGCCAGAATTGCCTGTGGGCATCAGCGAGAGGCTCATGAAAATCTGTTTGCCTCTCAGCAAAGACCGGCATGCCACAATCATCAGCACATATGCCCCTACACTGACCAGCACAGAGGAGACCATCGAGCAGTTCTACTCTGACCTGAGTGCCATCCTGCACTCAGTGCCCACAAATGACAAGCTGATACTACTGGGAGACTTCAACGCCCGCGTTGGCCAGGACCATGAAAGATGGAAAGGAGTGCTCGGCAAACACGGTGTGGGCAAAATGAACAACAATGGCCTACTGCTACTCAGCAAATGCTCAGAGTTCGAACTCACCATCACGAACACTGTGTGGCGAATAAATATAAAACAACGTGGATGCACCCACGATCAAAACAGTGGCATCTCATTGACTACATCATTGTACGCCGGCGAGACATCCAGGATGTAAAGATCACCAGAGCCATGAGAGGAGCTGAATGCTGGACAGACCACCGATTGGTTAGAGTGACTCTTCAAATGTGCATTGCACCTAGCCATCCAAAACAATCCCAGACAGTTCGTGAATTTTACAACATGAGTCGTCTTAGAGATCCATCTTATTTGCAAACATTCCAGTCCTGTCTGGATGACAAGCTGTCTGCCAAGGGACCACTCACTGGAAGCTCAACCGAGAAATGGAACCAGTTCAGAGATGCAGTGAAGGAAACATCAAAGGCAGTCCTAGGCCCAAAACAACGCAACCACCAGGACTGGTTTAACGAGAACAACACTGCTATTGAAGACCTTTTGAGCAAGAAGAACAAAGCCTTTATGGAGTGGCAAAATAACCCAAACTCTGCTCCTAAAAAGGACAGATTCAAGTCTCTCCAAGCCACAGTGCAGCGTGAGATCAGGAAGATGCAAGACCGATGGTGGGAAAAAAAGGCAGAAGAAATCCAGCGGTTTGCTGATACAAAAAACTACAAACAATTTTTCAGTGCCCTCAAGACTGTCTATGAGCCATTAAAACCCACCACCACTCCCTTGCTATCCTCTGATGGTGACACTCTCATAAAAGATAAAAAAGGCATCAGCAACAGGGGGAAAGAACACTTCAGTCAGCTTCTCAACCGACCCTCTTCAGCCGACCAAAGCGCCCTTTACCAGATCCCCCAAAACCGCACCATTGAACAACTTGACGTCCCTCCTTCAATAGAGGAAGTCCAAAAAGTCATTCAACAAATGAGTGCAGGCAAGGCACCCAGTAAAGACGGGATCCCAACCGAGGTGTACAAGGCCTTAAATGGAAAGGTGCTCCAGGCATTCCACATAGTGCTGACCAGCACATGGAAAGAGGAAGACATGCCCCCAGAACTCAGAGATGCCTCCATCGTAGCCCTATACAAGAACAAAGGCTCACGAGCAGCCTGTGACAACTACACAGGCATCTCACTACTCTCCACTGCTGGAAAGATCCTCGCTCGTGTTATACTCAACAGACTCCTGTCATCTGTTTCAGAGCAGAACCTGCCTGAATCACAATGTGGCTTCCGACCAGATCACAGCACCATCGACATGGTCTTCACAGTGAGGCAAATGCAGGAAAAATGCCTTGAGCAGAACCTGAGTCTCTACGTTGTCTTCATAGACCTGACAAAGGCATTCGACACAGTGAACAGGGACGCATTGTGGGTGATCCTCAACAATCTCGGTTGCCCAGCAAAATTCGTCAAACTGACCCAGCTCTTTCATGTCAACATGACAGGGGAAGTCCTATCTGGTGGAGAGACTTCCGATCGCTTCAACATCTCCAATGGCGTGAAACAAGGCTGTGTCCTCGCTCCAGTACTATTCAACCCATTTTTCACCCAAGTATTACGACATGCTGTGATGGATCTAGACCTGGGCATCTACATCAAATACCGACTGGATGGCTCACTATTCGACCTTCGCCGCCTGACTGCAAAAACAAAGACAACAGAGAGACTCATCCTGGAAGCTCTCTTTGCAGATGACTGTGCTCTCATGGCCCACCAAGAAAATCATCTCCAAACCATTGTGGACATGTTCTCCACTGCAACAAAACTGTTTGGCCTGACTATCAGCCTCAGCAAAACAGAGGTGCTGTTCCAACCTGCACCAGGGAGGCCAACTAACCAGCCGTGCATTACAATCGACGGCACGCAGCTTTCTAACGTCAACACTTTCAAGTACCTGGGCAGCACCATCGCCAACGATGGGTCCCTAGACCACGAGATCAATGCCAGGATCCAAAAGGCCAGCCAGGCACTCGGGCGGCTGTGCTGCAAAGTCCTCCAACACCGCGGTGTAAGCACTGCGACGAAGCTCAAAGTGTACAACGCAGTGGTCCTCAGCTCGCTCCTGTATGGTTGTGAGACATGGACACTGTACCGGAAGCACATGAAACAGCTGGAGCAATTCCACCAACGCTCCCTCTGGTCAATCATGAGGATCCGATGGCAGGACCGAATCACCCACCAGGAAGTCCTTGACAGCCAACTCCACCAGCATCGAAGTCCTGGTCCTCAAAACCCAGCTATGATGGTCTGGATGCGTCATCCGCATGGACCCACAGCGAATACCAAGACAGGTATTCTATGGTGAACTATCAGCTGGACTCAGGAAATGAGGCCGACCAAAGAAAAGATTCAAGGATCAGCTGAAGTCCAACTTGAAGTGGGCTGGCATGACACCAAAGCAACTAGAACTCGCTGCCTCTGACAGAAGCAGCTGGCGAGCCCACATTCACCAGGCTGCCTCCACCTTTGAAGATGAGCGACGTCGACATCTTGCCGCTGCGCATGAACGGCCACACCAGGCCACAACCGCACCTCCCGTAACAACTGGCGTCCCAGGCCCCGTGTGCCACAGACTCTGCGTCTCAGCCTTTGGACTCCAAAGCCACATGAGGGTACACCGTAGATGAAACTGCACAAAGATAATAGTCATTCTCGATCACTGAGAGACTACTACTACTACTACTACTATATATACGTATTATATACATATAATAATTATATATATAAATAATATACATATATTATTTATGTACTCTCTGCGCTAGATGTCTATAGGCATATATGTGTATATGCATAGCCAGAATTAGGTTTACCTTATAACAATCCCCAAAAGTTAAGGGCTATTATTATCCCCATTTTGCAGATAAAGAAACAAAGGCTAAGTGTTTAAATGATCTCCCCAGGTGTTGAGCTATGAACATAAGTCTTTTTGACTCCAAATTCAGGAATCTAATCCTTAGTTCACTTAGTCGACTCTAAACCTGTACCCCCAAGCCCACTCTGAGTCAGATTTTTAAAAGAAAAATTTCAACAATTCTGGGTATAATGAACCTAGTTCCCTTTCCCCTGTTCCATCTAATTGAATATTAGCAACATAACCTCTGCTCTACTGTACACAGAAGACTTCCTTTGTGCTTGTGTTCATCACTCATATATATAAATAACCCTAAATCATTCTATAGAAATTATTCTCTGGGTTGAGATCCAGGCCCAGAGATTGGTGTTCCTGGGTTCAAATCTGGCCTCAGAAACTTCCTAGCTGTGTGATCCTGAACAAGTCATTTAAGCCCCAATGAATATTCCTTATCATTCTTCTACCTTGGAACAAATACATAGTATTGATTCTAATACAAAAGCTAAGAGTTGTTTGTTTTTTAAAGAAAAACTATTTCCTCAAAGGTTAAACTATATATGTGTGTATGTGTATGTGAAGAAAACATTTAATAAGCTTGAATAGTCAATTTATTATAGCAGCATTCAGTATAGTTGGGTAAATAATTCCAGGTTACAGCAAGTCTTGTTTTTAGTTGTTTCAATTTTTGAAACATTTATTGTTTTCTGAGCTTGCTACTTTCTTTGCCAGTTCAGAGGTTCACAACCAGACTCAATACTCTAGGAAGGGTCTAGGCATTCCAAGAATCCAGGTCATCTCAAAGTTTGATCAGTATCTTAACTATCCTCCTTGGTAGCAACAAGAAGAGGAAAGAAGATGTGAATGTTGGGTAACTGTGCTAGGTAGGATCTCAGAGAGGAATTTGTATAAATCATGATCTAGAAGTCGTTTTAATTGAAGTTAACATGGCCAGCAGTTGTCCAGAGACACCATCTATAAAATGAAGGGATTAGCTGACAAAATTTAAGATTTTTCCAATTTGGACGTTCTGGGTTCAAATCCTAGCTCTGTCATTTACATTTTCTATAGTGTAAAGAGTACTTACTGTATCTAGATGTAATCTGGACAAGAAAAATACAATATTCTTTTTAAAGAGTACTTAGAAGTCAGAGAACTCAAGTTCAAATCCTGCTTCTGTTTCTTATAACAGGCACATAATGAGAACTTAAGAAATGCTTATTGTCTTATTGACTTACCTAGGGCAAGTTGCTTGATGTCCCTGATTCTCAATTTCCTCATCTTTAAAATGCAATAGTTGGGCTAGGTAGACAGAGCTCCCTTACCAACTCTCAATCTGTGATCCTAAAACCTACAGGACTTTAGGCAGATTGTTTCCTTTCTTTTTTTTCTTTTTTTTTTTTTTGGTCTTAAATTTCCCCCCTCTATAAGATGAAGGTAGTCAACTAGCTGACCTACAACATTCTTCAGTTTCTTAATCTAGGATCCTGTGATTCTTGGTTCCATATCTCTCTGTATAAAAGAGGAGAATCTTTCAAAATCTAATCTGACCCTGTACGTGGATTCTCTTTTTAGCCTAAGCCAGATTCTTTAATGCTCTTGCCTCAGTATCCTTAAAGAAAGAATATTTTGTTTAGATTCAACCAATGAGAACATCTTGCTAAAACCTTTGATAGAAAGTTAAGAATGATTTTCTCTTCACAAAAGCCATATGTAAAGCCATCTTTGGGAAGTATGAGGTGCCAAAAACAAACAAATTCCTTCAAGATACCAGATTTTCGTAGAAGGCACTGCTATTAGGATCAGCAAGATGGCTCAATGGATAGAACCCTGGGCTTGGAGTCAGGAATATGTGAGTTCAAATTCAGACCCAGCTCAGACCCTTAGTAGCCACATGACCTTGGAAAAGTCACTTAGTTCCTCATCTGTAAAATGAGAGGGGAAAGGAAATGACAAACCATTCTTATATCTTTGCCAAAAAAAAAAAAACCCAAATGATCACACAAAGAGTTGGATCCATTTGGAAAAAACAAACAAAACTGAACAACAACTAGCCACTTAATAGCTCTGTGAGTCTGAGCAAGTCACTAAATCTTTCTCTGTTTCCTCACCTATAAAATGGGGATAATTATAGCAACTACCTCACAGAGTTATCTTAGGAGCTCCCCCTAGGTTTATTTCCTTGATCTCAGAGATAACTTTATTTGGGAATGACATGTTTCTCCCAAAATCACAGTACTCAGATTCATCCACCAGCTCCGCAGGATTAAATGTGATGACAAGATCCAAAATATTTGGCAAATAAATGCTAGTGTCCATCATTACTGCCACTACCGCCATTATTATCAGCAGCACCAGCCAACATCATATAAGGAGTGTTTTAGGGGAAATTTAAACCCACGTGCTCTCAACCCAGGACAAGTGTTCTTTCCTCTGGTGGAAGGCAGCTTTGTCCTTTAATTTTCTTCCTCTTTCTTGGTGGAATTCTCTCTAAGCATTCTTGGATGACTTAAAGGCATATCAAAAATAGAGTGATCATCCCCATGCTCTACCCTCTGAACTTGGGTCCTCAGATATACTATATGCTAAAGTTGACCTCTTTTCCTGAAATGGGGGCTATCAATACCCACTCAATCTAAAGGGCAGAGCAGATTGTCTGTGTGTGTGTGTGTGTGCGTGTGTATTAAGGTGAATGACTTTTCTCCAAGGCGTATAACCAAATAGAATTGTATATGATCATCAATTTCCTGTAAATGGAGCTCAGAAATGGAAAATAAAAGATTTAGTAAACTGTACTTGGCTTCATAAAATTCCCTATAGACTTAGCAATATTTAACCACTTTTGGATAGGAGAGTTCTAAATATTTCTCCTTTTTCCTCTTCATCACTAATTGTTATGCTGACTAACTTCCAATGAGATTCATTGTGACAGTTAATTTCTAATCCTAAAACCAAATGAAGCATAATTTTATTTTAAAGATGTGTATTACATAAGTGTGGGAGATGGTGATGCCTAATGGAGAATCATCTTTAAAGTCAGGGAAAGGGGGCAGCTGGGTGGCTCAGTGGATTGAGAGTCAGGCCCAGACACGGGAGGTCCTGGGTTCAAATATGGGCTCAGAGACTTCCCAACTCTGTGATCCTGGGCAAATCACTTGGTCCCCATTGCCTAGCCCTTTCTACTCTTCTGCCTTAGAACCAATACACAGTACTGATTCCAAGATGGAAGGTAAGGGTTTTTACAATAGAAAGAAAGAAAGAAAGAAAGAAAGAAAGAAAGAAAGAAAGAAAGAAAGAAAGAAAGAAAGAAAGAAAGAAAGAAAGAAAGAAAGAAAGAAAGAAAGAAAGAAAGAAAGAAAGAAAGAAAGAAAGAAAGTCAGGGAGAATTGGTTTCAAGTCCTATTTCTGACATATATAGATATAGATATAGATATAGATATAGATATAGATATAGATATAGAGAGATAGAGATAGAGATAGAGATAGAGATAGAGATAGATATGGATAGATAGATATGGATAGATAGATATAGATATAGATATAGGTATAGATATAGATATAGATATATAGATATAGATATAGATATAGATATAGATATAAATGTAGGCAATAGGATAGGCAACTGTTTGAGTATATAAGACTCTCAGATCTACATTGGTAGAGAGAATTTCTATATCAATGAAATTATATGCTTAGTGATTATATGAATGTGTTTTGCTTTAGTAGTTAGAGAGGAAGCAGTTTTAGGTCCCACAAAAATCTGATTAAGGACTCTAATTGGTGACTTGGGGTAAGTCACAGAACCTTTCAGTGCCTGCAGGTTACCATTGAAGACTTTAAATTACAATTAAGTTACCTATCTACTTTGGTAGAAGGAATTTCCACATTATGAATTCCCTAAATCAAGGGCTCCTCATCAGGGGTCCATGAAATTGCTTTTGTTTGTTTATTTTTATATTTTGTTAACTGAATTTCAGTATAATTGGTATCCTTTGGAATCTGCTGTACTTTATATTGTGCATTTTAAAAACTTTTTAAAAATAAACTTTTACCTTCTGTCTTAGAATCAATACTAAGTGTTGATAGAAGAGAAATAAGGGATAAGCAATTAGGATTAAGTGACTTGTTCAGGGTCACATAGCTAGGAAGTAACTGAGACCAGACTTGAATCCAAGAAATCCCATTTCCAGGGTTGGTTTTTCCTCCCCCAAGCCATCTAGCTGTTCCTTTAAAACATTATTCTGAAAAGAGGATTATAGGTTTCACCATACTGCCTAAAAGGTCCATGATACACACACACACACACACACACACACACACACACACACACACACACATACACACACACACAGGTTAAGAACTCATGGATTGAATGATGGAATTGCATGTGTAGGTCCCCCTTTCCCCAACCTCCCCCTCTGCATACTATATTTATATATAATGCAAATGTGTGTGTATTACCACTGAGCTTTGTAAGAGCCTCATTTTTCTAGCACTGACATTAAGGGCCTAGATGGAAATGCTGAGATCTATTCAAAATGGAAATTTTTTTTCAAATGCAAGGGACACATTCAAATCCTCAGGCAATCACAGCATCACTAAATGACTTCTCCTGTAAAGTAGCAACTTGACTGGTCCCTCAGCTTCCCCCTCAAACTCCCCCTCTGGAATCATTAGCATTGTGGTCCAGATTTCATGTTTTTCTTTCTTTAAAAATGCAGTTAAATTATATTTTTTTTCATCTTGAGGCTTCTTCCTTTACTTCTTTAGAGGTACTCACATAGTGCCTGGAGACTCATCACCATGAAGAAATTGGACTTTGGGTACATAGTGAGGAATAAATAAATGTCTTTTGATTCTAGGTGGATTGGGCAACAGCCATGGGAAATAGACTTATTCTTATCAGAAGGCAAAAGGAGCAGGGCTGCCGGGTGAAATGGGGCCTGCCTTCCCATCTTCTGCATTTTGAACTTTTCAAAAGATATTTGCTGCTCAATTCCTTCATTGAAAAGCAGCCTAGTTAGACATGATCTTTGCTTTTCAGTGTTACTATGGTGATCTGACTTGACTCTTGCTACTGACCAGGATGGAATAGTTTCTGTGAGCATCACAAACACATTTTTTTAAGGATCCCTAAGTAAAGTTGGCATGATGTCTTGGTTTGCCTGTGAGTGGCAAGATAAACAGAGTACCACAAAACTGTACATATATTTCTTACTGTTATTTGTTACCCTTGCATTGTTGATGCCTCCTAGGACATATCCCAGCTCTCAGAATCAAAATCCATATTTCAAGCTAGGGGGACACAGTTTTTTTGAGTGTTCAAGAGATAGCTACAGACCACATTTTCCCCAAGTATTGATTGGTTATATAATTCCCTTTCTTTCTACCCTTTTCTGACTGTGCTATATCTTTCTGAACTAAGCTCACAATTGCTACTCCCAAATATTCTGCTATACTCAGATAATTGTGGCCCCCCATACTGCTTCCTTTTTAAGGTAGTCCTACTCAGCACCTGTTCTTCATTTTGCAAGAGATAATTTCACTAGATAGACAAAAGAACCAGTTATACATTTTTCACTGCTATGTTTAAATGATTACTAAAAAAAAAAATGCATTTGCCAGGATTGAGAAGGGAGATGAGGGTAGAATGGGAGGAGGTGTAGAAGAGATAGCTCTCATTTTTCTTAGCAAAGCTTCTTTCAGAAAGGAAGGAAAGAAAAAAGAAAGAAAGAAAGAAAGAAAGAAAGAAAGAAAGAAAGAAAGAAAGAAAGAAAGAAAGAAAGAAAGAAAGAAAGAAAGAAAGAAAGAAAGAAAGAAAGAAAGAAAGAAAGAAAGAAAGAAAGAAAGAAAGAAAGAAAGAGAGAAAGAGAGAAAGAGAGAAAGAGAGAAAGAAAGAAGAAAAGAAAGAAAGAAAGAAAGGAAGGAAGAAAGAAGGAAAGAAAGGAAGAAAGGAAGAAAGAGAGAGAGAGAAAGAAAGAAAGAAAGAAAGAAAGAAAGAAAGAAAGAAAGAAAGAAAGAAAGAAAGAAAGAAAGAAAGAAAGAAAGAAAGAAAGAAAGAAAGAAAGAAAGAAAGAAAGAAGGAAAGAAAGAAAGAAAGAAAGAAAGAAAGAAAGAAAGAAAGAAAGAAAAAGAGAAAGAAAGAGAGAAAGAAAGAAAGAGAGAGAGAAAGAGAGAGAGAAAGAGAGAAAGAAAGAAAGAAAGAAAGAAGGAAAGAGAGAAAGGAAGAAAAAGAAAATCTCATTTTCTCCTTTCTCCATTTTGATGATTCCAATTTTATGAACCTTGGGAAATGGCTATAAGCAATACATCAAGCACCAAATGAGACTTGATAGGGTTAGGATTTGAAATTGGGTGAAGGTTAGAAAGAATAGAAAAACAAGAAGCTGGGGACGCTGAGGGTAAAAGAAATAGAGGTAGAGTGAGAATTGCCTAGGATGAATGAAATCGTTTGAAATACAAGTACTAAAAAGAGGGAAGCAGTGTAGTAAAAAAATCCTATAAGAGATTTATGAGCTTAGGTTTGGGAGTCTTTCGTCTACACAACTGCAATTATCCAGATAATTTGGGGGGACTAGGCAGAGGCAGAAGAACTCTATTTTTTTAACTGAGATAAAAAAAAAATTCTCTGTACATATATTTTGTTGTCTTAAAGCTTGGAACAACTGAATGGGATTAGTCTTGGAGTCAGGGAAGCTTGCTTCAAATCTCATACTTGCTACTTGTTTATCTTTGTACAAATCCCATTCACTCTTTCTCTTTTGCTCAAGATTCCCATTCTCATAACACTATATTGGACCAGATGTCCCATGAGCTTCCTTTCATCATTAAATCTATCATTTGTGAGCTACATATCA
The DNA here is from genome assembly GCF_027887165.1 of Monodelphis domestica. Lineage (NCBI taxonomy): Eukaryota > Metazoa > Chordata > Mammalia > Didelphimorphia > Didelphidae > Monodelphis > Monodelphis domestica. The sequence continues at coordinate 74,816,969 of NC_077231.1, read as the reverse complement.
TTTTAGCACCCCAGGCAAATTTTGAAGGCTTTAATTACATTAAAGAAGTTTTTGCCTACTTACCTCAAGATATTTCCACACAAGGAATTCCTACTCTGACTTAATCACTGATCTGGACCAAAACAACCCACTAGCTAATTACAGATACTACTTCATTTTATTCTTGAGAAGAGATGAATACATTTACTTCTTTGGGTCTCCATTTCCTCATATACATTGAGAGAGTTGGACAGAATAACTTAGTTCCTTTCTAGCTCTGAATACTATGAAACTCTTAGCTCCTTCCTTCTCGGGTTTCATGAAGTAGAATAATGAGATCTCATATTTCTATAGTGCATTAAATTATTCAGCATGTTTCCCCCAAAACCTTGCAAGGAAAGTGTTAAAGGTGTCATTATTCTCATTTTAGAAGAGAAAATGGAGGCTTAAAGTGTGTTGTTATCTTGCTTAGGGTCTCAGAGATAGGCCTGGAGGCAGGATTCAAACCTAGGCATCCAGCATCCCCAAGTCTAGCACAGTATCTGTTGAGAATGAAATAATACCTAAAACTCTTACACTGTTAAAATTACACTAAAGATCATTTTTTTTGTGGAGCTTGTCTGAATACTCTGTGACCAGGTGGGAAGTTTTATTTCCATTTTGCACTTAGAGAATCTTGAGTGTATCACTAGTTGGAGATGGTGTCTGAAATAGGACTCCTCTGAGAGTTTGCCAAGTCTTTGTCTAAAACAGCATATCCTTTTTCTATGAATGCAAAGATTTCTCCCATACATTAGATTATGAAAAATAGCTGTGTTTTCCCCCCTTTCCCTTCCATTTGGCAGTTGAGTATAGGAGTTGGTAATCTACAGCCTGTAGTCAGAATGCAGTTTCCTTAGGGGGTCCAAATAGTTGAAGAGGAGCTGCCTCTGGCCCTCTGCCTTGGGGGCAGCTACTGGGCCATCCCTCCAGCTCAGGCATCAACAAGAACCTCAGAGCACCATAATTAAACATTGGGTCTTGGCCCAGGAGGAAATGGTTCATGCCTAGCAATATGATTGTAAATCTCTTGCTCCCTTGTGGTTGCCCTCCTCCTTCATATAATTCAGGATCAATGAAAAAAACCAGTATCTGGGCAACATAGCAAATCAGAGTTTCTGTGTTTCATGCAAGCAGAGCACTCCAAATACTTCCAGCTGTGGGGAATTGACTCTGTCCCCATTCATTCTAAAAACCCAAACTGAACTGAGTGGTTTTTGGGCAAGCTGCTAACAGAAGGACATTGATATAAGCTAGAGAGCAATTAGAAGGGGGAGGGCAGGGATGATGATGGAGCATTAACTTCTATGCCACATGTGGGTCAGTTTAGGGAGCTGCAAATGCTTAGGCTGGTGATGAAAAGACTTAAAACTTGGTTCATGATAGCTGTCTTCAAGAAGTTGAAGGGTTGTCACTGAAAAAGAGATTAGACTTGTGACTCTTGGCCTTGAAGGGTAGAACTGAGTGTAACACCTAGAAGTTACTAAGAGGAATTCTTTTTTTTTTAATTTGGAAATATTAATTTAGAATATTTTTTCCATGGCAACAAGATTTGCGTTCTTTCCCTCCCCTCCCTCCACCCACTCCCATAGCCAACACTCAATTCTACTGGGTTTTACATGTGTCATTGATCAAGACCCATTTCCATATTATTGATGTTTGCACTAGGGTGATCGTTTATAGTCTACATCCTCAGTCATATCCCCATTAACACATGTGATCAAGCAGTTGTTTTCCTTCTGTATTTCTGCTCCCACAATTCTTTCTCTGGATGTGGATAATGTTCTTTCTCATAAGTTCCTCAGAATTGTCCTGGATCATTGCATTGCTGCTAGTAGAGAAGTCCATTACATTCTATTGTGCCACAGTGTATCAGTCTCTGCCTGGAGGTCGTTCCAGTCTCCATAGAATTCCTCCACTTTATTATTCCTTTTAGCACAATAGTATTCCATCCCAACAGATACCATAATTTGTTCAGCCATTCCCCAATTGAAGGGCATCCCCTAGTTTTCCAATTCTTTGCCACCACAAAGAGTGCAGCTATGAATATTTTTGTATGTCTTTTCCCTTATGATCCAAAGAAGAATTCTTAAGATTGGTACAAGTTAAATTTTACAAACAACTGGAGATTTCTAAAAGTAGAAATGGGTTAGTGGGATTCCTCTCACTAGAGGTCTTCAATCAAATGCTGATGCATATGTTGTAGAAGGGACTCTTGTTTAAGCACAGATTCAACCCAATAGCCAATTCTTAGATTCTACAATTCAATGTGGTAACAGAGTGGGACATCAGAGAGCTCTGATGAGCTGTCATTCATAGGACTAGAGATCCAGAACTGAAGGAGACCTCAGAAGCCAAGTCAGGCTCCTTGTTTTACACCTAACATTTACATAGGTTTTCACGATATTTTACAAATATTCTCTCATTTTTTTCCTCATAACAACCCTAGGAGCTGGGTGCTATCATAATTTTTACAGATGAGGAAACTGAGGCATCCTGAGTTTAAGAGACTTGTCCAAGGTTACCCATTTCGTATCTGAAGCTAGATTTAAACTCAGGTTTTCCTGACTCCAAGCTCAGTGTTCTATCTACTGCAAAGTACCTGACTTTGATCAGTGAGGTACCCAAGATCACCTAGGTTCATCCATTTTTTTTTTTGAGGAGGACCAGTGAATCATGGAATGATATCTTGGCTTCTGTTTGAATTCTGATTTAAGTGATGCTGAGTTGCACAGTCAATAGCTTGTGACAAGGAAATCACTTTAAAGACTGATATATATTAATTTAAGGTTGCCAAGGAATTCAGCTATGTAATTCCTAAATGAAAACTCAAGTCAGCAGTCAACCTTTTATGGAGTTTAATTACAAACAGGAGGAAGAAAGGTATTAGAGAGAGGGGGGGGGAGAGAGAGAGAGAGAGAGAGAGAGAGAGAGAGAGAGAGAGAGAGAGAGAGAGAGAGAGAGAGAGAGAGAGAGAGAGAAAGGGGAGAGAAGGGAATAGGGCTTAAATACACCTTCTGTTTAGGCTGGGCCAAAAGGCCCAAGCCCTTAGATAGCTGAGGCAAAGAAAAGAGATCAGTCCCTATCACTCACGTGACCAAAATGGAGAAACAGTCTCAGGGGCCTCCACCTCCAGCTTCCTTCAGAGCAAGCTTCTCAGAGCACAACCTCTCAGAGCAAAAACCTCTCCAACCACTCTCTCGTCCTCAGACCCCGCTATCTTTAAGGAAACCATCCAAGTTCCCTCCCCTCAGTTCTCACATCTACCAATCACTGTCCATGTCTTCCCTGTGCCAATGATGGCTCTACCTTAACCCAGGACCGCCCAGAGGTCTGTGGCTTTGCACATGTCTGTTGAAGGTCATATTCTCAAATAATTAAATCTTGATCCTTTGCTGCAGCCCTTCCTAAATCCTGTTAGGACTGAGTAGGGTGGAGATTGTAATTTCCAAGACCTGGTTTTGTCATTCCAAGTATCTCTATTGTATCAATTCTAAAATCAATCATGACTCAAAGAACTTCCTGTTCTATGCTTAAGCATAGGTAAAAGCCCTTTCCATTGTTCAGCAAAAGGTTTCTGTCCTAAAGTAATCTTAAGAAGGGAGGAGGAGGAACCTCCCATGCCAATGGGGTTCACATTCCAATAGACTATCAGTAAGAAATTTTCCAAGTATGAAATTTCCCAATGGTGAAATTTCCAACATTTATACGTCTAAGACATTTTAAGGTTTACAAGCTTCACTCTCTCTTCCAGAGTTAATGAAGTCCAGTGGCAAAGACAAAAGTCAAGATGACTGGAAATAGCCCAGGATGGAGAAGACAAACTTTGTCATCTTCCATGTGCCCTCTTCAGTCTCCTTCCACCTCAAAGGAGGATTTAAACCCAGGTCTTTTGACTCAAAAATTAATGCTCTTTTTTTGTCTCAAATTATTAATCTAATGGTACCCTAGCAGAAAAAAATTTGGCAGTATGTTTTGCCTGATGGTCTATAGCTTGATGCAAAAAAAAAATAGCTTTACAAATATAAAATTGCTATAAAAAAGAAAGGTTGGAGGCTTTAGTGGATTGAAATCTCAAAATAAATCAGCAGTGTGTTGTGATAGCCCCCAAAAAGTTAATGTGATATTGGGCTACATTAAAAGATGCTTAGCTTTCAAGAATAATCCAACAGTCCTCATCAGACCCCATTTAGTGTGTTGTGTTCAGTTCTGGCTGCCAATTTAAGGACATTGATAAGCTGGGGAAGGAAGCCAACATGAAGGATGTCGTGGAATCAAAGTCATTATGAGTAACACTTGAAGGAACCTGGTATGTTTAGCCTGGAAAAGAGAAGATTGGGCTGGGGAAAAGGAGGGATGGAGAGGGCATGATGATTGCTGTCTACATATTTCACAGGTTGTTACATAAAGGAGAGATAAGACTTTCTTTGGCTTTGACTTTTGGAAGGCAGAACCAGGAGCAATGGGGACACATTTTGAAGAGGAAATTTTAAGTTTGATTTCAAGAGAGAACCAAACAAACAAAGGGCAACTTCCTAACAACTAGAGCTGGCTCTATTTGGAATGGACCACCTTAGGACTCCCCATCCTTAGAGGTCCTCCTGGATGAGCACTTTGGGATGTCATGGTGAAGATTTCTTTTGTATATGGATTGAACTAGAAGGTCCCTAAGGTCTATTCTGGGATTCTGTAATTGTTTCAAGAGCAAAAAGGAAGACAAGGAAAATGTAAAGTGTGTACTCATCCAGTCTATTTGAAGACTTCTAAGGATAGAGAATGTAGTGCCTCTATTAGAGGCAGGGATGGAAACTTTGTAAAGGAAGAAATTGAGACCCAAGGAAGTTAAGTGACTTGCCCAAGATGACATAGGAAGATCAGGACTGAGGAGAATCACATTTTCACTGCTTAGTTATTTAGGACGTTAAAAAAAAAGGGCAAAATTGAAACATGTTGAAAGATGACATAGAAAAGAAGAGAAAATATGTTGATATGTTTGCTTATTCTTTTTTCTTTTCTTTCTCTTCTCCATTTTCTTCCCTTCCCTTTTCCTTCTTTTTTCTTTCTTCTCTCTTCTTTTTTTTTTTTTTACTTTTTACAATTTTTAACAATTATTTTTGGCTATAATCTCCAACCATGCACAAACCCTTTTAAATTCAATTCTGGAATTAAGAAAGTTACCAGCACTAGCACAAGACAGCAAAGTCTTGCTTCACAGTGACAGCTGAGAAACTAGGAGCTTAAAAATGAAACAAAAACATTTCTCCTTGCCCTTCCCAGAGAAGAAATGCATAGGGAAATTTTAAATAGGAACAGCTGAAGACTCCCTTAGCCAGTCCCAGAGGGAACACATCCTTAGTTCCAAAAGACCTATTTTATTTCACAGATTAATATTTAAAATCTTTCCCCCTCCTCTTTGAAAGTTTAAAGTCTTTGGCTCATGTTCCATTGTGTCCTTTTAACAAGCTCTGGGGGCTTGTGTTGGCCAGCCAACATATGCACAAACTTAGCTTGCTAAGGCCCTCCTGTGCCTCTCTATGTTGGGCTGACCTCCACTGGGCCTACCCACATTGGCTGATGAACATACATGGCCCAACGTTATGACTTCCATGCGGTATTTTGAGATCTGCCCTGGAGATCTTCCCTCTCACTTCCCTTTTGCTTGAGACACACACAACACTTTTTTAGTCTCCAATAATTTCACCACCCATCTTTTTTTTTCTTAATATTATAGCCATTTTCCCACTTTCCTTCCAGAAAATACCATCTATTCAGCTTTTTATTAGGCCTGTCATGCCAAAGGATGTAGGACTGGAGCAATTAAATGAGGCAAATGAAATATTTATTGACAATTACACATCGTGGGGTGGAGGGGAGTGGTGAGGAATCTAAATGGGGAAGACTTTTTTTCTCTCTCATAAATAAACCTACTGCCATATGGTCTGCCCAGATCAGTACATAGAGAGATGATGGGAAGGGAAGGGGGAGGGCGTGAAAAACCCAGGTCAAAATTTACATTGGAAGCCAAGTCTGATCATGCTTTGTCCATTACCTGGGCCCAGCAGTCCCAAAGGGCTCCCAACAAATAATATTGGTCCAGACCCCTGTTAAGCAAGCTTGGGAAAGGCAGCTTACTGCCTGCCCCCCATGAAAACTAGGAGGAAACCCAAAGAGAAGGGAGTCAAAGGCCAAACTTTAAAATGGAGTGGGAGGTAAGGGCAATGGAGTGATTTTTGAATTGGGGTATTTCTCCTAGTTTTAAGAGTTTTAAAAGAAGTTTCCCTTAAACATTTACACACATACACAGGCATCCCTCTACCCATGCACAAAATCTCACTTTGCTTAGAGAAATCTTAAGCCTCTTTTGGAGGTCAATATTTTTTAACTCTAATGTCAGTCAACTCACATTTATTTAATGCCTAAAGGGAGGTGGATGACTCAGGGGACAAAATATCAAGCCTGGGGTTTAGGAAGACTTCTTTTTGAGAGTTCAAATCTAGCCTCAGATATTTTCTAACTAAGTGGCCATGGGCAAGTCATTTAACCCTGTTTGCCTAAGTTTCCAAATCTATGCAATGAGTTAGAGTAGGAAGAGCAAACTGCTCCTGTATCTTTGCCCAAGAAAACCCCAAATGAGGTTACAAAGAGTCAGAGAGGTCTGAAAAACTAGTGAACAACAATTCTGTCCTTGCCACTGAGATAAGGACAGCTCTTGAATATGTCCATATGGATCATAAATGCCCTATGAGGTTTTCAGGTCATGAGTGAGTCATTCTTCATTACAGGTCTTCAAGCAAGCAGTCAATGAACATTTATTAGGCACCTACTGCATGCCAGGCACTGTGCTAAGGGCTAGGGACACTCCCTGCTCTCAAGGACCCCCCAAAATCTAAGGAGGAGACAATATGCAAACAACCTTGTGCAAACAAGATACTTAGAAGATAATCAGCAGAGGGAAAGCCCTGGAATTAGGGGTCACATCAAATGTGGTATTTGAATTAAGGTCTTCTGACTCTAAGCCAACATTCTTTCAAGTGAACCACATAACCTCCTATCATTCTCTCACTAAAGTTTCATTGAGTTAATGATGGAGTTTGGAAAGACTGACAATGTGATATTTCCTAGCTGTGTGACCTTGGGCAAATCATTTCACCTGTTTGCTCCAGTTTCCCCAATTATAAAATAGGGATGAAAATACTCTCAGGGTTTTTTAGAAGGAACAAATGAGAAAGTTGTACAAACTAAACTCAGCACAAGACCTGGCACATAGTTGTTGTTCATGACCCCATCTGGGAATTTTTTGGTAAAGATCCTGGAGTGGTTTGCCATTTCCTTCCCTAGTTCATTTTATAGAGGAGGAAACTGAGGTAAACAAGGTTAATTGGCTTGCCCTGGATCACACAGCTAGAATGTGTCTAAGGCCATATTTGAACACAAGAAGGTAAGACAACTCCAGATGTTCTATCCACTAAACCACCTAACTTCTCCTGGTGCATAGTAGGAACCCTATGATTGCTCATTCTCTTTATAGGGATAAGGATGAGATCTCTGATCCCAGATCAACTAAGAGAATGAATTCCTATCTAGGGAAATGATGGTCCCAGTGCATTGTGCCCTCATCAGATTTTTGGAATACTGTGTTCAGTTCCAAGTTACCCACTTTGAAAAAGACATGGATAACAGGTGATCCTACTATGAGTAAATTCAGTACTTTCTTTGCAATTTAAGAGTCTCATGGCATGGTGTATGGATCATAGAACCTAAAAGGAATTCACCATCTCACCTCAGACACATCCTAGCTGTGTGACCCTGGGCAAGTCACTTAACCCCCACTGTCTACCTAGCCCTTTCAACTCTGTTTCCTTGGAACCAATACACAGAACTGATACACAGTATAAAGATGAAAGGGAAGAAGGGTTTAAGAAAAACAATTTAAAGAGAATTTACAAAAAGTCTCCCCTAGGGCCATACCCCCAGTATTTGTCGAAGCAGAACCTGAACCTGAGTCTTTTCTGATTTTGAGGCCAGCTCTCTATGCACTGTGTCCCAATAACCCACCTTCTCTTCAAAAGTAACTACCCCACTTTCCCTGGGCCCCTGGCTTCTTCATCTTGTTTATCCTTGTTTTTTTCTCAGATGAGGTCATGGCCTGTGATGTGCTGCTTTCACATTAACTAGATTAGTTTGGAGATCTCTCATGGATGCCAATTGCCAGTCTGGTGTGCTCCTTCAGAAACCCAGGTAACTGCCTTTTGAAATGCAGCCATTAGTATGCCAGAGAGGCTGATCTGATCCCATCAGCTCATAAATCACTGGGTTATCTTGGAAAGATTGGCTATCAAACCAGTGCTGTAGCCTTCCCAAGGTTTCTAAGTCTTCAGAGATCTCTCTCTCCCTTCAAAGTTTTGCTTAAAACTAGGGAGATAATGGGATTAGGTAGCTGAGCCCATTTAAGGTTCCTGAAAACTAGGTCATTATTAAGATTAGCTGCAGGGATTAAAAGGATTTAGAAGAGTGGGGAGACTGATTTGCATATGCTTAGGAAGACCTCTGACTCATCTCTGGACTCCTCAAAGGCCAGCAGCCCAGCAATTTATTCCTTGGAAATTACTCTGGCCTGGTTTTTGACCTTGAACAAATAATCAGTATTTCTACCCTTGATTTATTTTCCATAATCCATCAATCATGTTGTTTTGGGAATCCTGAAGATGAATGTTCGCTTGCTAGAATAATGGAGAAATAATGAGATGATTCTAAACACCCCACACTCATGCCTCAGTTTGCCTGGAGAGCATTGGAGGAAGGATCTTAACTGACAATGACATTAAAGTCAGACTGACAAGTTCCCAGTTTCATGGGACCTCTGCCTTTAAACAAGCACCTGAGGCCAGAGGAGCTCATGGGGTGGTCAAAGAGCAGAAGGGGCCTTCAGAGAGCATTATTTCTAAACCCTTCATTTGTACAGATAAAGAAACTGTGTTCCACAGAACACTTATTTGCCTGTTTTAAAGTCAGTTTGACAATAGGAGGAATAGAAATGAGTATAGAGGCAGTGGCCCCCCAACATGCAAACAAGCAGGTTTTATTTCAGGAATTTTCTCATAACAGTTTCGGTGATTATTCAGTTTTAGTTCCTACTACACTGGGACTAGGAATGAAGATGAGGTGCTCAGGGAAGTTCAGATTTCAAATTCATAGGGTTACTTCTCTGGGTCATTGAGCAGTCTAACTAGGAAATAAGTACCAGAAATGAACTCTTGGCTGCTAGTGATTGTGGCTACCTGATACTTTTAAGCGTTGAGTCATGACATCGTCTGGCACCTAGCTGGGCACAGTGAGCACCGAAGAGTCTCTACATTGCCCAATGCCAGTGGAAAGCTGAGATTTGAACTCAAGTCCTGTGAAAGTCATCATCTTTCTGCCACTGTTCTAGTATGCATTAGAGAACATTTATTCTCTGATTGAGAATTGAGATTGAAAACCTGATTGGTTTTCTTTTTGATTCACTATTGTTCTAATCCAATAAGCATTTATTCAACATCTACTATTTTCTAGGCACCATTCTATTGTATTAACTACAATAGAGTATATAATAATTGAATTATCCAATAGAAAGGGTTAAAATGAAACCTAACTTGGCCCTTGCCCACATACAATCTGTCCATCACCTTTTTTAATAGATTGATCAAAAGTCATCTGTCCAAATTATTGGGGTCCTTCATATCTTTTTTTTTTTCAGATATTTTGAATGCCAATGGACCATACAAGAGACCTACTGGCTATCTCTAGCTCTTCCCATACAATTAGTCCAAAAGATTCCTTTTGAATATCTCTAATGAATACTGAAGGAACTGGACATGTTTAACTTGGAAGATAGAAAACTGGGGTGCCTGAATAGCTGTTCTCAAGAGTTAGAAGGAATGTCAGGTGGAAAAAGGCCTTAGATTTATTCCACATGGAGTGTGGCCTAGAGTGCCAGCATACATGGGTAGAAGTTGGAGAGAGGCAAATTTAATATCAATTTTGGGGGCAACTTCCCCAAAACTTGAACTGATCCAAAGTTTACGTGGAATTTCCTCTCTTTAGAGGTCTTTAAACAGAGATTGGATAACCCTGTTTGCACTTTTTTATCATGCAATTTCTTCTGTGTATGGGTTGGCCAGATGGCCCATACTTTCAAATTCTGGAGTTGTACTAAACCCTGAATCATTGCAGAACCTATTAAATGATGCCACAGGTTCTCAGACTTAAAATGAATCTTAGTGATCCATATTAAAAAGGAATTTTAAGCCACAGCATACCCAAATAGTCATCCAGAAGACCTCCAAGGAGATAAATCTCTACCAAAGATACTGGCAAAATCATGGAGGATGTCCATCAAATGAGGACCTTTAAGTGTTTCTGTTTGTGGGTGCTACGTAGAGGTGGTCCAAAATTAGCACAATGGACAATCCTTTGATTATGGATAGACAATACATAGACAATGAGTTAGGACAAGAATTGGAAAAGTGGAGTAGAGTAGGTTGGTCTATCTCCTCGAATCTGGGCAGCAATTTTAATAACCTCAAGCTTTTTTCTCCTAAACCTAGTGCCATCTCTATATCCCAATGTTGATGCTGCAGGGATAAATAATAGAATACTACCAATATCAATCCCCCCACCAAAAAAAGCCTATTAAAGTTAATGATTATTGCCAAGGCAAAAAAAAAAATAAGTGTATAGTTGGTCTGGGTTAGCTGGAACACATTATCAACCAATAATATTACCTGAGATACAAAGTAATGGTGTATTAATAGTAGCATAAAATGTTATTTAGCCTGAGGCTTTAGCATGTCCCACATTAATTAAAAAGTTGTTTCTCTATGTGTCTATTTATTTACTTAGAGGATATAAGGCCACAGATGATAGTGAAATATTTTGTAAACCTATAAAGACTAGAAAAATAGAATTTGTTGCCCATTAGACTTATATTATAAAATCAAAAAGACAGCTTTACATATATAGCATCATATGCATATATGGTATACATATAATATTTGAAAATTAAAATAACAACATTATATTCACATACAATATGTGTATAAAATATATTTTGTATATATAGATGAACACACAAAAGAAGACTTCAGGTATAATCATATCTCATAATTTTACAAATATAAGTCAAGACAACATTCATATATAAAGAGTCCTATTTTAAAATATAATGTTATCTACATTTTATTGAGTTAAATATTTCCCAATTACATTTTAATTCCATTCTAGAAATACTAGGGAGTAATGCAGGTCATATTTTTTTATAACTTGGGTATATGGGATAGGGTCAGTCAGTATTTATTGTGTATTTATTATGTATGCCAGGCACTGTGCTAAGCATTTCAGATATAAAGAAAGGGGGAAAACATTCCCCACTCAAAGATTTCACAGTCCAATAGAGGTGACAATAGGCAAACAACTATGTACAAACTAGATGTATACAGGACAAATTGAAGAGAATCAACAGAGGGAAATATTAGCATAAATGGAGGAATCAGAAATGTTTCTTGTAGCAGAGACTAAGAAACCCAAGGCAGCCAGTAGATAGTAATGAGCTGGGAGAGACTTCCAGGCATAGATCTAGCAAGAATAAGTTTTAAGACCTTAATAAGAGACTAGGAATACATTTACCAGTTTAGCATAACAGTTTCCATTTCGTTTTAAGCCAATGATTTATGCTTGAGCTGTTTTGAGTAAGTTATTTTTTCTAAATAATTTTTTAATAATAACATAAGCACCTGTGAGGATCTGGGTTAGTAAACAATATGTCTATGTTCTTAAACAACTCATAAGCATATGTAGACCTTCTGATAAGAAAGTCTAGAAAAAGAAAAAAGACATTATAAACAACTTCCTCAGTAATTTTGAAGTACACTCCCAATCCGATTGTGTAGTAGAGGGGCAGCTGGGTGGCTCTGTGGATAGAGGACCAGACCTAGAGACAGGAGGTCCTGGGTTAAAATCTAGCCTCAGGTATTTCCCATGAGGTTGGTGATTGCTTCTTGGAGGAGGGAATTAATTACACTCTTTGACTGATAAAGGTGGATTGAATGTATTGAGAAGTGTTTCTAATGAATCCTTCCATCCACTAGCTTGCATAAGCAATAGTAAATCAGTAATAGTTGTACACTGTAGGTTAGAATGGGGATCTTATTATTCAGTTGTTTCAGTATCATCCAAAATTTTGTGAACCCATTTGGAGTTTTTTTGGCAAAGATTTTTGGTTTGTCATTTCCTTCTTCAACTTATTTTGCAGATTAAGAAACTGAACAATTGGGATTGAATAACTTGCCCAGAGTCACACAGCTAAGAAGTATCTGATACCAGATTTGAACTCTAGTCTTCCTGACTGGGCATATGCTCTCTTTACTGCATTCTATCCACATTGTTGCCCTACAAATGGGGAACAGCCATTAAAAATGTATGAAATAACTTGGATGTTCAAGTGCAAGTTCAAATGCAAGAAGACCAGTATGTGTATAGTTGAGGGGGAAATTAAGATATAGCCAAAGATACAGAGGTGACTCCAGAGCCAAGAAGACCTAGATTCAGGCCCTCTGTTCTTGCTCAAATCATAGATCCACTCCCTTTCCCTAAAATATGGATGCAGTCCTATTGAAATGATGGCTCCAAAGATTTAATGATATGAAAAAATTTCGCGGTCTCTTTTTAAAAACTCTCCTTTATTAAATAAGTTTTTATTGTTATTTTATTTTCTGTTTTATCACCACAGTTTCCCCTAGTATCCTTCACATTGCCCTTCTTAAAGATTTATTCCTTGGGAAAGAGTATTTTTAAAAGACAAAGAGAGAGAGAAAGAGAGAGAGAGAGAGAGAGAGAGAGAGAGAGAGAGAGAGAGAGAGAGAGAGAGAGAGAGAGAGAATCAGCATGAGGGATGAATACATTGAAAAAGTTTGAAAATAACTCTACTGTGCAATACTTGTGGGCCTGTCACCTCTACAAGGGGTGATATTGGGAGTATAAAGACTCAATTTCAATGTAAAACTGAAAATATTATAATGAGACTATGATAGTAATGTGGAAAATGAACCACAAATTTAAAACATGATCAAGTTCTCTAAAACTTAGTAGAATATCTTTTATAACTTAATAATATCTCTCTTTTTTTAAATAATTGAATTTAATCTCCTTTGTCCAAGGCCAGTGTTTCCAAAGTTTACATCCTGTGGGAGAAAGAGGAAGATAAGATGTTTTCTTCTTCATTAAAGATAGTTAATGCTGTTAAGTGAGATGGATTAGAGGAATATGTAGACCAAGAGACAAAAGGTGTATCTGTCTTTTTATCCTCCCTCCCTATTACATGTAGAAACAATTGTTGACAATTGTTTTCTAACATTTTATGATTCAGATTCTCTTCCTCCCTCCCCCTCTTCCAAAGGTGGTAAATAGTCTGATATAGGTTGTATCAGTGCTTTCATGCAATACATATTTCCATATTGCTCATGCCATGCATATACAATAAAAAAAAATCTCATGAAGGAAATAAAATGGAAGATGGAAAGCTTTGATCAATAATCAGACTCCAGCAATGTTCTTTGTTTGGCTGTGGAGGGCATTTTTCATCTTGAAATATTCCTTGTAGATATCTTGGAAATTTGCTCTGCTGATAATGGTTTAGTCCTTCACAAATGATTATCGTACAATATTTCTGTTACTATAAACCTTGTTCTCCTGGTTCTGTTCACTTTGTATCAGTTCATATAAGTCTTTCCAGGTTTTTCTGAACACATCCTGGTCATCATTTCTTATGGTACAAAAGTATGCCATTATAACCATATACCCCAACTTGTTCATCTGATCCCAAAGTGATGGATAGCCCCCTCAGTTTTGAATACTTTGCCACCACAAAGTTTCTAAAATATTTTTGCACAAGTAGGTCCTTTTTTCTTTTTCTTTTAAAAAATATTATTTTATTTGGTCATTTTCAAACATTATTCATTAGAAACAAGGATCATTTTCTTTTTCAACCCCCCCCCCCCCATCCCTCCCAATGGCGATTACAAGTAGGTCTTTTCCTCTTCTCTTTTATCTCTTTGGGATACAGACATAGTAGTGGTACTTCTGGGTCAAAGGGACCCAGAAGGGGTCCCAAAGGGGACCCAAAGGGACTTCATCTTTTGTAATATTTTCTATGTCTTATTTGGTCATGAATGTTTTCCTTATCCATGAGTCCAACACACAAACTTTTCTCTGTTTTCCTAATTTGTTTATAGTTTTATATAGGTAAGAACTGGAGGGCAGAGGGCAGGGCAGGTGGACAATGAAGGAGGAAGCAGACTTGAAATGACCTTGATAAACCCTCACACCAGAGGTGCTAGTCTTCCCTGACTACCCTGTATACCCTTATGGAAAGGATAGATATATAAGGAAGTGAAAGTGATACCAAAGCAAAAGATAGGAATAAAAATCTAAGAATGTCTTTTTCTGAAAACCTGGGATGATCACAGAATAGACTAATTAGAGAGGGCTCTGTGCTAAAAGATGAAGACAGAAACAAATCTTTCCTTTATTGTCCTAAATAAATCTATGTTTGGTTGTTCTCATACAGCCAGGCCTTTATGTAAAGAATATTTGCATTTTTATATTCCAAACTCCAAACTATATATCTTTGATTGCATTCCAAAAGAGAAGATGTTGAGAAGATTGAGAAAGAGGGACCAAATACAAAATTTGGGTTAATTGTTCCAGATTCATAGAAAATTAGAAAGGGCATAGGATTATTTCTTATTAAATTTAGAATATCAACAATAGCCAACAAATAACAAGCTGGAATTATGGGAATATAGGCCATCATTTCCTAGGATTATAGTTTTAGAAATAAGAGAGACTCCAGGGGCTATCAGATACAACTTCCTCATTTTACAAATGAAGCAACTGATGACCAAAAATATAAAATAATTGTCCAAGACCCAAGATCATAGATTTGGAGATGGAAAAGCCTTCAGAGATTATCTAGTACAATAGTACAACCCCATTAATTTTCAGACAAGACTCTGACAAATTAAGTGACTATTGTCACACATGAGTTAGTGTATAGGATTTCAAATTTCATAAAAGAAGAGACTCCAGAAGTCATTCAGATTAGCTCCATCATTTTCAAAATGAAAAAAAAGGTTAAAAAGTATGAGATAATTTAGCCAAGGTCTCTTAAGTTCAAGTAAGTAGTAGGAAACAAAGCTAGGATTCAAAACAGAGTCCTGATTGTCAACATTCTTTCTACTGTACTTAAGGATTTAATTTTTTTCACTGAACTGACTATTAAAGCAGGAAAAATGGATCATTTTTAATAAAAATAATAACAATGATGATAATCCAGCCAGTTGTTTGAATTAATTTACAGGTCAAATAATTTTGCCCACAAAGATAAAAGCACCAGAATGTTCATGCTATGGCAGATGGCCAAAATAATAATAAACAAATACCCCAGCAAATCTGCACGTGGGCAAATGTGAGGTGCTTAATTACTGAACTACATTGAACTTTCAATGTGGTGGGGCTAATCTTGCATATCAAATGCACAAAATATGCCATCTTGCTATTTTTTGTTTCTTAATAATCTCACCTCCCTGAAGAGACATGGAGATCCTGCTGAACTTAGAAATATTGCATTTTTGGAGTCAGAAGGGCCATTTGTGATCATTTAGTTCCATTCTTTCATTTAACTGATGAAGGAACAGAGATTCAATAAAAGTAGCATCAACAACAATAATAATTATGCTTACAGCAACTTCATGTTGGTTAAGTATACTGTCTCATTTGGGTCTCACAGGACCTTTTAGCACAATGTGGAGAGAGCCCCAGGTCTGAAGACAGGAGGTCCTGGGTTCAAATATGCCCTTAGACACTTCCTCACTTTGTGACCCTGGGCAAGTCACTTAACCCTGATTGCCTAGCCTTTACTGCTCTTCTGGTTTAGAAATGATACTAAGACAGAAGGCAAAGGTTAAAAAAAATCAGTGAATATTCAAGGATACTCATTTTATACATGGATAAACTGAGGCTCAGTGAGGTTATAATTGTTTCTTCATTGTACAGGTACAAGCTAAGAGTCAAAGACAGGCTCCAAGTTCAATGCTTTTTCCTTTACACCATGCTTACATAGCTAGGACTTCTAAATACAGTTTGTGATTTAATTTAAAAGGAAGCCTTCAGCATCTAATTATGACTGCAGAAGATGCTCACGTGCCTTACAAATGCTAGTGGAAAGAACATTGGATTTGGAGTCAGAGAATCTGGGTTCTTACCCCAATTCTGTGTGAGCTCAAGGAAGTCACTTTGAACTCTTCTGGCTCTTAGTTTTCCCATTTGTAAAGCAACAAGATTTGGCCCAAAGGGCCTCTAAGGGCCCTTCCAACTCTAAATCTGTGCTCCTGTAATGATAAGAACAGGAGACTGTTGGTCTTGATGAACTCTGTGGTTCTCTCTAGCTCTAAATCTATACAAACCATGAAAAATTAAGTCTTCCCTCAAACTAAATAATGGGAGGAGATAAAATCTCATTGAAATGAAAACCTGGAGATGCCACTGTCTTAGAGTCATGATGTATTTTTTTTTCAGCCCACAAAAGCCAACCTTTCATTTTACAATATCTTTATCTTTCTCATTGTGATGAGACAGCCACCACGCTGTGACCTGATGCGAAGCAGCCCTATTAATATCCAAGCTGGCAGAAAGCTGCTTCTGGCCAAACAATGACAGCCCTAAGTGGGAATGGGCTATTCTTCAGAATAGATTGCTAATGTGGAATTCTGTGTCAGTTCTTCTGGAAGGGGAATGAATGCTAGGACTTCAGCAGGCTTTGTTTATTGTTCTGTGATAAGATGCAAAATAACACTTTTCTATTGCTTTTGAGTTACCCATTTAAGTCAATTAATTCAATGTAAGAAGAAAGGTTGGTTAGGCAGCACTATTAAACTAATTATTAATGTTAACATTGAGGCAATTGGAAAATGTGTTTGAAGCAAACACTTATCCTCATTTCATCATTTCATTCACCAGTTACTCATTATTTAAGAGGAACAGTGGCTGACATTTTTAACATATACATACATGTAGACATATATATGACTAAATACATATGTGTATATGTGCATGTAATTACTCCAAATCTCTCTCTGTCTGTCTGTTGGTCTATCTCTCCCTCTCTCTACACAGACTCTCACACACAGCCAACAATTTTTTTACAATATCTTTAGTGTATGTATGCACACATATAAATATAGACATAGAGATAGACATATATATGGAAAGATGGTATAAATATATATTTGCAGATACATGTGTGTATATGTATAGATATGTGTATACACACCAATTTGTGCATATGTATTATATATACCAACCTTTCTATTTTATATCTTTAATGCATATGTATGTATGTGTTTACCCATTTAAGAAGAGACAGAAAGAGATATCATGTATGTATGTGTGTATATATATATATATGTGTGTGTGTATATATATGTAAATATATATGTATTCTAACTGGCAAGTAGTATTAACAACAGTAGCAGGATGACATAAACTAAGGTCTGTCACAGAGGTTCAGTGATTGGCCATAAGTCACATAATTAGCAAGTATCAGACCAAGAATCCAATCTTTCCTCTTTATACTCCGCCATCTTGTTTTTGCAAAAATCATCCTCCTGTTTAATGAAATTCTCCCCCTACTCCCATACCTTCTGAACTGCCCACAAGGTGGGACTACAGAATCCAGTGCATTCATAAAATACATGTACCCACCCACAGTGACATTTTCTATCCTTAAAAATATATATATTGTGCTCCTTTCTTCAAACCCAACATATTTCAGTCACTAGCATCTTTGTCTCTGATTTCCATATATGGGTAGCATCCTAGGGTATGTGAAATGGATACTGCATACTTTAATTCAAACCAAATACAGACACTCCCTGACTTATGAATACCAAACTTCCAAATGTCCTGTATATATGAATAACCAATCCATGTGATGAAAGAAGGGAGCTCCCACATAGCCCCCTGTAGAGTTTTCTCCAGATTACAGCATTTATAATCGGTTGAAATATTTTACTATTTCAGCTATATTATGGGCTATGTAAACTTTTATGGGCTATCCTGGGAAGCTAACCATCATTTATACATGTTTCCATGGGAGAACATGATCTACTTTCCAAACAAGCAACTTCCAAATGAACTTTTGGCATACAACCAATTTGCTTATAAATTGGGGGCTGGCTGGACTTAGTTTTGTGTTAATTTTGCCCAACAGAAGACTTTTTTAAAATAGATGAACAAAAATAGTATTGCTAGGTTTGTAAAAAGGAGGCAGGCTCCAAATTTTCTATCCTCTCGCTCAGTGATCTTATAGGTTCCCTTGAGTGTAATGATTATCTTTATTTAAATGAAGATGAAGATCTTACTCTCTGGTTCTCAGACATTATTACCAATGTCTTTTGAACATATCCAACTGGATATAATATACTAAACATGACTCAAAAAAAGAACATGTTATGGTTCCCCCCCCCCCAATCCACTTCTATTCCTAACATCTTGGACTCTGCTGGGGCATCTCCATCCCATTCTTTATTTTTCTAGTCACCTAAAGCACATACTCAAAATTATTCTTGATTCTTCATTCTTTAGTAGCAGTAACCTCTAAAGTGATCTACTTGGATGCAGTCTCTCCCACTGCAATCAATCCAAGTTCCACAGTAATATTCCTAATGAACAAGTTTGAATGTTTCAATCTACTCTTCAAAAACTCCAATAGGTCTCTTTTGTCTTTAGGACAAAAAGCAAGCTCCCCTCTTGGGCATTTAAAACCCCTCACAGACTGATTCCCAACTACTTTACCAGGATTATTCAGCTCTACTCTTCATTATGGAGAACCTAGGATGTGCAATGGATAGAGTACTGGGTTTAGAATCAGGAAGACATATCTTCCTGAGTTCAAATCTAGCCTCCAATACTTCCTATCTGTGTGATCCTGAACAAGTAACTTCACCCTGTTTACCTCAGTTTCCTCTTCTGTAAAAAAATGAGTGTGAGAGAAGAATGGAACGCTACTACAATTTCTTTGCCAAGGAAAACCCTAAATAGGGTTACAAGGGGTCAGACATGACTGAACAACAACTCTATTATACATATACTTAATATTCTATATAAATTTGACTACATGCTGGTTGTCATTGATTTCAGTCCCTCTTCCATTTCTCAACCCATGCATTTTCATGTGTTCCTTATCATATATATGTTATGATTAAAATAATTTTAAGAGATAGCTTTGGGTAAGAATATCAGTTTATTGATTAGCCTAGTATTATAACCAACAAAGTGATAGCTCAGTGGTCTCAAATGACCAAGGACCTTGATAATCTACCAGACAGATCTATATATAGTTTTTTAAGAGCTCATTATTCAGCCCCTCCCTTGAACATCCCTGGATATTTCTAACTGGTAAACATCAAATTAGGAGGTAGTTCATCAAACTATTACTCCCTTTTCATCCCAGTGTGATGAGGATCTTGGTAGATAGAAAGAGAATCTTTATCTCACTCTTTTATTAACCAAATTTTGTTAAAAGTAAGACATTCAGTGGGATTCCTAAGGACAAAAAAAAATGTAAAAAGCAGAGTCCCTGGCCCAGATGCAGGCACAGGAATATACAATTATCTTTAGACCCTGATCCTTTCATAGAAATTAATATAATATTTGAAAAATAAATTCTCACATATGGAACATACTCCCTTTTACTTCTGCTGCTTAGAATCCCTGGTTTCTTTCAAAGCTCAGCTCAAGGATCATCTTCTATACAAAGCCATTCCTGATTTTCCTAGCTACTACTATTGGCTCCTGTCTTGGAAATTATTTGGTATTTACTTTGCATATAATTTATATTTACTTGTATAAGTGCATGCCATTTCCCTAATAGAAGTAAGCTTCTTGAGGGCAGGGACAGGTAATTTTTGTCTTTGTATCTCTAGAGCCTAGCATAATACCTGGCACAAGTCATAATTTAATAAACGTTTGTTGATTGATTGAGTGATCAATACAAATGAATAGTTTTCTCAATTGTCTGTACAGCATGATTTCTTTAAAAGGAAAAGTAATTTCATTTAATTGCTACAGCCTAAGGATAAGACTATGGCCCTAAATCTCAGGGGTGGCATCTGAGATAGGAAGAGATTTCTAATCTTCCTTCTGTAAATCATATTTTTATTCTCTAGAAACTTCTCATAGTTACTGCAATCTCCATCTGGGCATGCCCATTAACCTGGATTAGCTCTTTATCATTCCATTATATTCTCTTTCAAATTCAGGACTTCCCACTGCCAGCTTCTCTTGACTACACAATATCATGGCTTGTTAACCCAGAGTCAGCAATGAAGTCATTGCCTGTACAAACTCCAAATACCCTCTCAACCCCTTTGACCCTGACTCCAAATAGCTGATTCCCTGGGGTGCCTAAGGAGTACCAGACTTAGCAGAAAATGAAGAGGTGTTGAAAAGTCTGTTGCTGGTCATTAGCTGCTTAACTGTCAAGGACTTTATTTCTAGACTATTCTTGGAGTGAGTAAGATTTAAATAGACTTAAATGCTTACCAAGAGAAAACTGGAAATAAAGATGTTGACTTTTTCAAAGTCTTTGCTCTGAAAGGTTTGGTTTCTGCTTTGCTTACTTTGAGACCTCAAAATTATAGTGAAATCATGATTATTTCTTCCCTTTTTCACTTTACTGCCACTATCCTGGAGATCCCAGTCCCTGAATGAATGACATGTAAATATACTATCAGTATTAATTAATGGATTGTACAAATATGCAGGCAATTAGTTGATACAGTGGATGGAATACTGGACTTGAATCTTGGAGAGCTGAGTTCAAATATCCTTAGACATTGGCTAGCTATGTGACCCATGGCTCAATTCTGTTTGCCTCACTTTCCTTTTCTGTAAAATGAGCTAGAGAAGGAAATGGCAAACCACTACAATATCTCTGCTAAGAAAACCTCAGATGGAATTATGAAGAGTTGAACATGACTGAAAAACAATTAAACAATAATAGTACCTACCTCCAGAGTTGTTTTGAGGAGCAGATGAGCTAAGATATGAAAGGTATTTTGAAAATTTTAAAGAGCATTGTAAATGCTAGCTATTATTAGAATTATCAGAGTACATATTCTCTCTATTGACAAAAATTTCATTATCTTAGACGTTGGTCTTTGAAAATTTCAGTCAAAGGTGCTCATATATTTTTCTTGCCCACCTGACAATGAACCAGGCTGAATTTAGGCTAGTTCTCAACACTGCTGATCCCACACTCCAAACCATTCATAAATGTTTGGAATTTCAGGGACTTTGTTCTACATATGTAGCCTAGAAGAAACTAGTAACATCTCCATACCATGCTGAAGAGCCAAAAGATGATTTAGCTGAAAGATATCATCATTATCATTAACAGCATTATCTTTTTGGTTCTTGGGTTCCTTCCTTCCTTCCTTCTTTCCTTCCTTCCTTCCTTCCTTCTTTCCTTCTTCCTTCTTTCCTTCCTTCCTTCCTTCCTTCCTTCCTTCCTTCCTTCCTTCCTTCCTTCCTTCCTTCCTTCCTTCTCCCTTCCTCCCTCCCTCCCTCCCTTCCTCCCTCCCTCCCTTCCTTCCTTCCTTCCTTCCTTCCTTCCTTTCTTCCTTCCTTCCTTCCTTCCTTCCTTCCTTCCTTCCTTCCTTCCTTCCTTCCTTCCTTCCTTCCTTCCTTCCTTCCTTCCTTCCTTCCTTCTCCCTTCCTTCCTCCCTCCCTCCCTGCCTCTCTCTGTCTTCTTTCTTTCTTTCTAGAAACAATTTTGACAATTGTTTTCTGCCATTTTTTAAGATTCAGCTTTTCTCTCCCCCCACCTCACTTCCCTCCCTGAGGTAGGAAATAGTCTTATGTAGGCTATACCAGTAATAACATTATCATTTCGACATGAACTTTTAATTTCATCTATATAGAGAACTCCTAGTAGAGAAACATTCTCTACCTGATCAACATCTCATCAATTAATCAAACAACAAACATTTATTAAGGACCTATTATGTGCCAGGCATTATTATATCTTAAAGAGTATATCAAACATTAAGAGGTTTGGTGATATGCCCATGAACACAGGGTTAGTCTGTGCAAGAGGAGTAATTTCAACTAAGAATCCCTGAAGATGATCCTCTACTCTTCTGGCCAAGCTGCCTCTTGTTCATTGACTTTGAGGTGGGGTAGGAGTGATATGCTATTTTATTTTGTGTAGTCAACTCCCATTGAAAATGTACCTCTGTGTATGTATAGGATAGTATCTTCCCTAGATCCTTTAGGTTTAGAGAGTTTGTTATTGTTGTCCATTTTTATTTTAAACAAGGACCAATAACCTCACAGAGTGATGTCTTTACTTGTCTACAAATTGGATTTAAGTGAGGCAGAGTTGTCTGAAGTCATCAGTCTTACTCTCTCCTCAAAGTCATCAGAGTTCAATGACAAGACAAAATTCAAGATGACTGGCGATGGCCTGGGATGTAGTGGAGGATCTTGCCATCTTTGAGTTTTATGAAGCATTGAAAGTGATTTGTCCAGGATCACATTGACAGTATATGTTATAATTGGGTCTTAAAACTAGGTCTTTGTCACTCCAGGGCCAGCACTTAATTCATTAAATCTTTGTCATTACTCTTAATAAATTTAATTGGGGGGATAATATAGACCATATCTTAACAAATGCTTACAAAGCAGCAAGCCTAACAAATTCATTCAATCTATTGAATACAAAACACTAAATTTAGAAATTTTGGAATTAAAAAAAATTGAGAAACTTTTGATTGAATTGACCACACAAATTCTTGTTTTTTGTAAATTCAATATTATTTTATATATGCATGATGTTATGTATATATCCCACAGACATATTAAATATGTGCATGTTTGTACTTCTAGCAGACATCTTGCTTTAAGATTTGCAAATTACTTTTCATGTGTAATGTCATTTGAGCTTCAGAACTATCCTGTGAAGCAGGCAAGGTAGATATTATCCTGATTTTACAGATGAAGAAATTAAGTCTCAAGGAGATTAAAAATAAACGTCAGAGATGAAAGCCAGGTCTTTCTGCCTCTGAGTTCAGTATTCTAACTAGTTTTTAAAAATCACCCTTCTCTTTCTATATTAACTATTTTGAAATGTCTTCTTATTTCTGTTTTTAACCTCCCAGTCAGTAGCTAAGGAAACTGAACTACCCATTTTATAAACTGAAACATTCTGTATATTCTAGTTATATTTGAAATGTACATAAAAAGAAATGCAACTTGATCCCTTTAAAAGCTTTCTCAGTGGAAAGACTCAGGTTGGAAAAACATTGAAATTGCAGGACCAGCAGAAGCAAGACTTATCCAGTGCTGACCCAGGAATGCCACAGGAAGGAGTGGGCTGAAAATGGTATGCATGGAGTTGAAAACAATATACCCAGTGAGCAATCTCAGGGTTAGTAGTATCTCCAATGGGAAAAGGATCATCATCTTGGAGTGAGATGCTGAGCCAGAGTCAAAAATGAGCCTTCACCATCCTTGCCAATGTCACAATTACTATAAGTATCCTGTTACCTCCAATGGCTCCCTGTTACCCCCAGAATAAAATATAAAATCATTGGTCTGGCTTTTAAAGTCCAATATAACCTGACTTCTTCCCACCCTTCCAGTCTTTTTTCACCTTACCCCCATCGCCACATGCTCTGCAATCCAGTAACACTTATCCTCTTGCTGTTCCTCACCCAAGTCCTCCATCTCTTGATTCCAGGCACTTTAGTCTGTCTTCCACTCCTGGTATGGTGTCCCTTTTTATCTCTGCCTCCTGACTTAGCTGATTCAAGCTGAGCTAAAATCCCACCCTCTGCAACAAGCCTTTCCTAGTTATCCTTATTCCTGGTTGCTCTCCTCTGAGGTAATCTATTCTTCCTAGATTTTGTCTGTACAATCATTGGCATGTTTTCTCTCCTATTTGACTGGGAGCTCTTTGAGAATAGCTGTTATTTTAAAATTTCTTTATCTCTCCCAAATTCAACACAGCGCGTGGCAAACAGTAAGCACTTAACAAATGTCTGTTAGTGGCTCACTAGCTTTTGGAAATGTGTATGTATATGTGTCTGGGGTAGGGGTGGGGGTGAGTTGCATATAATAATATGTCTTTCTCCAATTCAAATCCATGTAGGAAAATAAGTCTGCTCCAAGATGTCATGTTGGTAGAATGAGGGATCAAGCTCTCTATTGTTACTGGGTCAGAATTCTCTTCATTTGAAATTGATTTGTCTCTTGAAAGGAAATACCTCCATATTGACATTCAAATCTTTTAAAGCATGAATGAAGAAGAAAAAATACTGCCTACATGCCTGGGGGTGGTGGTGGTGGTAAACTAAGGAGTTTCTAGTTTGTCCAGACTAGAAGTAAGAGCAAGAGTTCAGTGACTTTTCCAGAGGGTTCTGTTCTTCTGATTTGTCCTTTTCTATTTCTTCTTCTTGGATGAGCATAGGAAGAATCAATGAAAGAATAATACATTTATTAAGCTCCAACTATATACAAAGCACTGTGTTAGGTGTTGGGGATACAAACAGAAAACTCAAGAATCTCACATTCTGCTGGGGGTGTCAAGACATAGGGAAAATTTCAGCTCAGAAAGAAGTCAGAAAGGTGTCTCTTCTTTTCACTGATAATCGATAGGACTATATATTGAGCTAGATATTTTGTACATAGTTCAAATGATTTAATTTAATTATCTCTTCAAATGTTTCTCCTCTGCTCTCTCCTCTCCTCTCCTCTTCTTTTCTCACAGAAAGTGAATTGAATGCTGGATTTGAAGTCAAGAATACTAGAGAGACCAAAGTTCAAATTCCTCCTCAAGTCAAGACAACATGCATTTATTAGGTGCCTACTATGTGACAGGCACTGCATTAAGGATTGGAGATATTAAGAAAAACAAGAGTCCCTGTCCTCAAGGAGCTCACAGTTTAATAGGGGGAGACAAAATGTAAACAATCAAGTACACAAAAGGTAGATACAAGATAAAACAGTGGTGATAAATTACATATAATTTCCTCAGACCCTGGCTATGTGATCCTTAGCAACTCACTCTACCTCTGTTAGCCTTTTTCCTTATCTATAAAATGGAGATTATATACTAACAGCTATTTTCCAGGGTTGTTGTAAGGATAAAATGAAATTAATACACATAAAATTCTTTGAACTCATCAAAGTGCTATATGAATATTCTTTCTTCTCCTCTTTTTTCTTCTCCCAAAATTCTACATCTATCAATGGAGTTCAGTATACTAAGCATTTTATTATTATTTTCTAAATCTTTCCTTCTAGAACAAACCATGGGCTTTAGAGAAAGGTGAAACATTTTTTACAGTGCAGGATGACAGGCTAAGCCACATATTAGTTGTGTTGCTGGGCAAGTCACTAAATGCCCTCTCATTCTAGTTTCATCTCTAGAGTAGAGATCACAATGACCACCCATTTCAGAGGGTATTTGACTACATCCGATGAGATCAATTGCATGAAAATATTTTCTAAACAGTAAAGTCCTTCACAAATAGAAGTGACTATCATTATCAAAATATCTTTCAGTAGAGAGATTCAGGGTGATACTTCTTTTATTCATATTTACAAGGAGGGGATTATCACTTCCAAGTGTATAAGGACACCCCTGTGTTCTTGCTTTCTCTACACTAAGCCAGTTCAATAAAAATTTTGATAGAAGTCAAAAAATTTTGCAAGTGTCACCCTGGACACTCTCCAAGGGAGTGACTGACAAGCTCCCTCCTATGATCTATTACATGATGAGGATGAATTACATTCTTCCAGAAATTCAAAACAAGGGATGTATCTACAATATCTATTTTTGTGGATCCAATCTCTGCTATCTTATTCTTCTTATTCAGCACTTTATAATTTTGGCAGAGATGTGTAATAGCTGAGCTATTTCCCTTGCGAGACCGTTCAATAGGTTCCTCAGACAAACCTTTGACTTCTAACCCTCAATATGTGTGAATTCTTCCCTCCTTACTCTAAATTATTGTAGAACTTCAATCCTTTACCCTTCTCTGCTTTGTGCATATTTTGACATCAAATTCTAAGTAAATCATTCTGATACCAAAGAAGTAACTTGTCCCTTATCTGATCCATTGGTAAGAAGCATCTCCCAATTCTATAGAAATAACACTTTTCAGCTTCATTTTCTCCACTTGCAGTTGGCTTTTGCATTATTATCCCCAAACAAATACTGTCAACCTGATTATACTGAAGTATTCATCCTTCAATAAAAGAAAGTGAAATAAAATAAAATAAATAATGTGTTTCCCTTCTAGCAGACAGCATGGATAATGATACATCTGGGATCCCTGTCATATCTGACCAAATTGAGTCCAATCTTGGATAATTAATCATGATGAACAATTCTTAGAAATTAAAGTCAATTTGCCCAAACAGTTTGCTTGGCCATTATTCAAAACCCATATGTATCATTTTTAAGGATTGGAGGACATGCAGTTCAATTTAGCATTGCTTAGTGCTGATTTGGGAACATCTGTATGCATATAGGCATCAGTCTGGCTAAGCAGTCATAGATATCTCAAGCAAATCAATTCCTCCAGGATTTCTCCCCCACACTGCTGATGGAAAGTCCTCAAACCTGAAGTGAAGCCTACTTGAGAGGCTCTCAGGATGGGTCTGCATAATGATAAGACAAGTAGAAAGAGAGATTTATCTGAACATCCAGATGCTTCTCTAAAGAATGAAACATATTTTGGATGCTTTGCTATTTAGAAGAGAGAATAACACAGTGAAAGAGATTTGGCCTTAGAGGCAGGAGGGCCTGAGCTCAACTTTTGCCTCTGACACATATTATCCTGGTGACCATGGGCAAATTATCTCAACTCTTAGTTCCCACACAGAGCTCTCTAAGATTATAAAATGGGCAAAAATGTCCATCTGCACTGATAGAAGGAGTTTTAATTATTCTGGGATTTCCCCAGACTGATGAGTTCATAGATCATAATTTCCCCAATACCAAATAGTTCCATGTGTGTGTGTGTGTGTGTGTGTGTGACAGAGAGAAAGAGAGAATGACAGAGAAGTGACTAGTAGAAGCTGTGAGAAGGAAAAAACAGATATGGAAACCCTTGTTTTTTTTTTCCTTCTTTCCTTGCTTCCTTGCTTCCTTGCTTCCTTGCTTCCTTCCTTCCTTCCTTCTTTCCTTCCTTCCTTCCTTCCTTCCTTCCTTCCTCCCTTCCTCCCTTCCTTCCTTCTAATTCTTCACCCACAAACCCTACCCAGACTCACTATTCTTAAATTTGTGTGGAGGAAAAAAACAACAACAAATATTTAACATTTTCTAGATTTTCCATTTTCCCTTGGAGAGTGGAGATTACTTGACCTATTAAGGGGGCAGTATAGTATAATAGGGTGAAATGCTGACATTATAGTCAGGAAATACAAAGGTTTGAATCTCACCTTTGACAATTAATTATTAGATGTATTCCTGTGAACAATTCACTTAGCCTTTTTCAGCAACCTTATCTGTAAAATGGTGGGGAATGATTCCCATGGTCCCTAACTTCACAGGGATGCCATTCAATAAAAGGGATAATGCATATACAGTTTTGTAAATTTGCTAAAAGATTATGGAAACATCCCCAATTAACTCTTTTTAGGGCCACTTACCATAATTTCCTTTGAAAATATTCCTTTTTGTTTATTTTGTTTTATAGATTTTATTAAAACTTTCCTTCATATGCAGTGCTAAAAAGAGGAATTGGACCTGTGATTTCATTAGGTCAGGGAATACCTGCATGACAAAATGCACTCTCTGAGTTAAGCTCTGTCCCTTCTCGACAATTTATAATTTTAGAGATTTGTCTGGAGAAGTTGTTCTCAATGTGGTTCAAGGACCCCTAGAGGTTCTTGAGAACTGTTAAGTTTCTGTAAGGTCTATTACAGTATTCCTCTCTTTTCCAGCTATATATCTGTGTGAGGTCACATATTGTTCATATTCTTAATGAAAACAACATATCACAACAAATTTAGTGCAGAAGCAGATATGACAATTCAGCTCTCTCCTCTTAAGCTAGATATAAAAGGAATTTGCACATATATGTAAAATGATGCCACTCTTCTCACTAACTTTCTTTTGATTAAAAATTGTTTTTATAAAAAATGTTATGTGAAAATGCAAGGGATTTACTGTTATTATTTTTCAAATTAATAAATTTTTGTTTAGTCATTTTCAGTCATGTTTGTCTCTTTATGAACACTTTTGGAGTTTTCTTGGCAAAGACACTTGATGGGTTTGCCATTTCCTCCAGAATTAATAAGAACATAGTTTTAAATGTAAGTTTTAATTTCCAATATGATCAATTTTAATAGGTCTAAGTTATACAAACTAAGTTATACAAAAATGGCTAAACAAACTGTGGTGCATGTTGGTGATGGGATGCTTTTGTGCTATAAGAAATTATAAGTGAGATGATTTTAGAAAAAGCTGGAAGATCTGCAGGAACTGATGCAGAATGAAATAAGCAGAACTGAGAGAACATTGCTCACAGTAGCAGCAATAATTGTATAATGATTATCTGTGAAAACTTCTAAGAGATAGCAAGATTCTTTTGTTAGAATTATATAAGCCTGGGTATAAAATCTCCAAGGCAAAATTACAAGGGGTTTTGCCAAGAGTGCAATATCTAGGTTTTGTGTTATGAGGGTTCAAGAAGTATCACACAGAAAAGAATAGCAGATGTCCAAAAACTGAGTATTCCTAAGACCAAAAGGCAACTCAGAGCTGTTCTTGGAACAACTGGATTCTATAGACAATGGATACCTGGATATAGTGAACTAATAAAGTGTCTAACAGATTTAACCAGGAATATAGAACTTGATTCTATGAAACTAAAGCCTGAATATCTGCAATCCTTAAGTAAGCTTAAAGAAGCCATTTTATCTGCTTCAGCTTTGGGTATCCCAGACTATACAAAACAATTTCAACTATTTGTAAATGAGACCAAAAGTATTGCTTCTGGGGTACTGATACAGACTTTAGGACAAAGTTATCATCCAATTGGATATTATAGTTGTCAGCTTGATCCAATAGCTGCAGGTATGCTACCTTGTCTAAGGGGTGTAGGAGCTACAGCAGTATTAGTCCAGAAGTCAGCAGATTTAGTTTTGGGATGTCTATTAACTGTATATTGTTCACATCAAGTAGAAGCACTAATGAGGAAATTTTGTACTCAAGTTTATTCAGATCAACAGATTTCTAAGTATGAAATTATTCTCCTGGTTAGTGAGAACATCTAGACGAGGAGGTATAGTATATTAAATCCAGTTACACTTCTTCCTGATTTGCCAAAGAATGGTGAATCATTACATGAGTGTATAGAAGTAGTAGATCTAGTGAATATGCCTAGGATGGATTTGAAAGACACTCCTATTGAAAATCCAGACTTGGTACTATTTGCAGATGATTCTTCATATTTGTGTGGTGGAATTCAATGTACTGGTGCTGCAGTGGTCACAGAATTTGAGACATTGTGATATGGCTCATTACCTAGTAACCTTAGTATTCAAGCAGCAGAGTTGGTGACATTGAAGCAAGTCTGTCTTCTAGCTGATGGCAAAAGTGCTGATATTTTTACAGATTATCATTATGTGTTTTCAGTATGTTATGCAACAGGAAAGATCTAGAAACAACGAAGTTTTATTACTACATCAGGAAAACCAAATTCACATGCAAAAATAAAAACTGAGTTTGTTGGCTGCTATCCAAAAACCTAAACAACTAGCAGAGATCCATTGTAGAAGTCATACTTGTGGCAGAGATTCAGTTTCTAAAGGAAATCATAGAGCTGATATAACTGCTAAGTTTGCAGCCCAGAATGCTCCAAAGTATGGAATTAATTTGTCAACTATTGAGTCTGATTATTTAGAAAGAGCTTATGTAGGCTCAGAAATTCAGAAGTGGAAGGAAAAATTCGGAACAGGGAAATAACATGGAATATGGGTTGTAGACACTGGAAAACTGCTGTTACCAAAAGATTTATATAGTTGTGTCAAGCCATTCACACAAAAGGTCATTGTGGTACTCAAATTGTAATAAACTGGAAAAAGGCAATTGGGTAGCAATGGGAATAAGTACTGTTGCAAATAAAATCTGTATTGGTTGTTCTGTTTACCAAAAATTCAATCAAGGTGCATTCAGAAAGAAAGGTTTCAGTGGTAGACCCCTGGCATATTGTCCATTCGAGAATTTGCAAATTGATTACATCAGCATGCCAAAAGCTGGAAAATACAAATTTTGTCCAGTAATTGTAGATAGATTAACAAAGTGGCCTGAAGCTTTTCCATTTAATACAAAGTCAGCTTTGTGGTAAAAGTATTTCTTAAGGAAATTGTTCCTAAGTTTGGTGTACCAATTTCCATAGATTGTGATAAAGGATCTCATTTTACACAAGATATTCTGAAAAGAGTCTGTGAGAATCTAGGAATAACACCTAAATATCATGTTCTTTATTATCCCAAGTGGAGTGCGTGAATAGGGAACTCAAGACTATGGTGGGGAAAATTTGTGCATAAACTCATCAAAAAAGATGGATGTTCTTCCCATAGCTTTGTTTTACCTACGTACAATACCAAGAGCAGATTTACATATATCATCTTATGAAATGCTCTTCGGACATGTTCCATTGCAGGCAAAAACTTGTAAGGCAGTTTATACATCTCTCCTAGGAGGAGATTGTAAACTTGCTTCCTATTTAAGTGCATTACAAGAATGTCTTAGAGAACTGCATGATATGGGAGTATTGATCCAGTCTGATCCATTGGATTATTCTCTTCATAATTTTTTTAATTTATTTTTTTAAACATTATTTTATTTGGTCATTTCCTAGCATTATTCATTGGATTCATTTCTCTCCCCCCACCCCACTTATCCCATACCCGACATGCAATTTGTCTGGGTATCACAAGTGTTCTTGAGTCGAGCCCATTTCCATGTTGTTGGTGTTTGCACCAGAGTGTTCATTTAGTCTCTCCCCTCACTCATATCCCCTCAACCCCTGTAGTCTAGCAGTTGGTTTTCCTTGGTGTTTTTAATTCCACAGTTTGTCCTCTGCTTGTGGATAGTGTTTTTTCTCCTACATCCCTGAAGGTTGTTCAGGGACATTGCATTGACATTAATGGAGAAGTCCATTACGTTCAATTGTACCACAGTGTATCAGTCTCTGTGTACAATGTTTTCCTGGTTCTGCTCCTTTCGCTCTGCATCACTTCCTGGAGGTTGTTCCAGTCTCCATGGAATTCCTCCACTTTATTATTCCTTTGAGCACAATAGTATTCCATCACCAACATATACCACAAATTGTTCAGTCATTCCCCAACTGAAGGGCATCCCTTCATTTTCTAATTTTTGGCCACCAGAAAGAGTGCAGCTATGAATATTCTTGTACAAGTCTTTTTCCTTATGATCTCTTTGGGGTACAAGCCCAGCAGTGCTATGACTGGATCATAGGGAACACAGTCTTTTATCACCCTTTGGGCATAGTTCCAAATTGCCCTCCAGAATGGTTGGATCAGTTCACAATCCGACCAGCAGTGAATTAGTGTCCCTACTTTGCAGCATCCCCTCCATCATTCATTACTTTCCTTAGCTGTTATGTTAGCCAATCTGCTAGGTGTGAGGTGATATCTCAGAGTTGTTTTAATTTGCATCTCTCTGATTATAAGAGATTGAGAACACTTTCTCATGTGTTTATTAATAGTTTTGATTTCTTTATCTGAAAACTGCCTATTCATGTCCCTTGCCCATTTATCAATTGGAGAATGGCTTGATTTTTTGTATAATTGATTTAACTCTTTGTAAATTTGAGTAATTAAACCTGTCTGAGGTTTTTATGAAGATTGTTTCCCAATTTGTTGCTTTCCTTCTGATTTTGGTTACATTGGTTTTGTTTGTACAAAAGCTTTTTAATTTGATATAGTACAAATTATTTATTTTGCATTTTTTGACTCTTTCTAAGTCTTGCTTGGTTTTAAAATCTTTCCCTTCCCAAAGTTCTGACATGTATACTATTCTGTGTTTGCTTAATTTTCTTATAGTTTCCTTTTTTATGTTCAAGTCATTCACCCATTCTGAATTTATCTTGGTGTAGGGTATGAGGTGTTGATCCAAACATAATCTCTCCCACACTGTCTTCCAATTTTCCCAGCAGTTTTTATGAAATAGTTGAATTTTGTCCCAAAAGCTGGGATCTTTGGGTTTGTCATATACTGTCTTGCTGAGGTCACTTACCCCGAGTCTATTCCACTGATCCTCCTTTCTGTCTCTTAGCCAGTACCAAATTGTTTTGATGACCGTTGCTTTATATTATAGTCTGAGATCTGGGACTGCAAGGCCCCCTTTCTTTGTATTTTTTTCATTATTTCCCTGGATATCCTTGATCTTTTGTTCTTCCCAAAGAAATTTGTTATGGATTTTTCTAAATCAGTAAAAAAAAAATTTTTGGAAGTTCCATGGGCATGGCACTAAATAGATAAATAAGTTTGGGTAGGATGGTCTTTTTTATTATATTGGCTCGTCCTATCCATGAGCAGTTAATGTTTTTCCAATTGTTCAAGTCTAGTTTTAGTTGTGTGGAGAGCTTTTTGTAGTTGTGTTCATATAGTTCCTGTGTTTGTCTCGGGAGATAGATTCCTAAGTATTTTATTTTGTTTAAGGTGATTTTGAATGGGATTTCTCTTTTTAGTTCTTGCTGCTGAGCTGTGTTGGAAATACATAGAAATGCTAATGACTTATGCAGGTTTATTTTGTATCCTGCAACTTTGCTAAAGTTGCTGATTATTTCGATTAGCTTTTTGGTTGAACCTCTAGGATTCCTTAAGTAGACCATCATGTCATCCGCAGAGTGATAACTTGGTCTCCTCTTTGCCTATTTTAATGCCTTCAATTTCTTTTTCTTCTCTAATTGCTACTGCTAGTGTTTCTAGTACAATGTCAAATAATAGAGGTGATAATGGGCATCCTTGTTTCACTCCTGATCTTATTGGGAATGCATCTAGTTTATCCCCATTGCAGATGATATTAGTTGATGGTTTTAGATATATACTGTTTATTATTTTTAGGAACGACCCTTCTATTCCTATGCTTTCTAGTGTTTTCAATAGGAATGGGTGTTGTATTTTATCAAAGGTTTTTCTGCATCTATTGAAAGAGTCATGTGATTTTTGTTGGTTTGCTTGTTGATGTGGTCACTAATGTGGATAGTTTTCCTGATATTGAACCAGCCCTGCATCCCTGGTATAAATCCTACTTGATCATGGTGAATGACTCTTCTGATCGCTGGCTGGAGTCTTTTTGCTAGTATCCTATTTAAGATTTTTGCATCTATATTCATTAAGGAGATTGGTCTATAATTTTCTTTCTCATTTTTTGGCCTGCCTGGCTTTGGAATCAGTACCATGTTTGTGTCATAAAAGGAATTTGGTAGAACTCCCTCTTTGCTCTTTATGTCAAATAGTTTGTATAGTATTGGGATTAGTTGTTCTTTGAATGTTTGATAGAATTCACTTGTGAATCCATCAGGTCCTGGAGATATTTTCTTAGGAAGTTCTTTGATGGCCTGTTGGATTTCTTTTTCTGATATGGGATTATTTAAGAAATCTATTTTTTCTTCTGTTAGTCTAGGCAATTTATATTTTTGTAAATATTCATCCATATCACCTAGGTTGGTATATCTATTGACATATAATAGGGCAAAGTAGTTTTTAATGATTGCCTTAATTTCCTCTTCATTGGAGATGATGTCCCTGTTTTCATCCTTGATGCTGTTAATTTGCCTTTCTTCTTTTCTTTTTTAAATTAGATTGACCAGTACTTTGTCTATTTTGTTTGTTTTTTCAAAGTACCAGCATCTAGTCTTTTTTATTAGTTCAATAGTTTTATCGCTTTCAATGTTATTAATCTCTCCTTTAATTTTTAGGATCTCTACTTTGGTTTTCTTCTGGGGGTTTTTAATTTGTTTGCTCTCAAGTTTTTTGATTTGCATTTCGAATTCATTGATCTCTTCCCTCCCTAATTTGTTTATATATGCACTCTAGGATATGAATTTTCCTCTACATACTGCTTTGGCTGCATCCCATAAGTTTTGAAAGGATGTCTCGCCATTGTCATTTTCCTCAATGAAATTATTAATTGTTTATATGATTTCTTCTCTAACTGATTTTGGAGTATCATATTATTTATTTTCCAATTAATTTTTTATTTGGCTCTCCATGTGCCCTTACTGATCAATATTTTTATTGCCTTATATCTGAAAAGGTTGTATTCATTATTTCTGCTTTTCTGCATTTGAGTGCCATGTTTCTGTGACCTAGTGTATGATCTATTTTTGTGAATGTGTCATGTGGTGCTGAGAAGGTGTATTCCATTTTGTCCCTATTTATTTTTCTCCATATGTCTATTAACTCTAATTTTTCTAAGATTTCATTTACCTCTTTCTTATTTGTTTTTTGGTTTGATTTATCTAAATTTGATAGTGGTTGTTTCATGTCTCCCACTTGAAGTAAATCTTAGCATCATTGACGATTCCCCCCCTCCCTTTTTCTTTCTTTGCCCCCCTTTACCAAATCTTCTTGATGCCCCAATATTTCTCTATGCATGATTCTTCTAACTACTCTTATGATGCATACAATTTTTGAGAGTTACACAATACATTTTCCCCACACATTAATATATATAATTTGATGTAAATGTAGTCCTCATAGAAGAGAGTTTGACTTAAAGAAAAAGATAAGATTCATTTCCTTTTCCCTTTCTTTCATATTTACCTTTTCATGTTTCTCTTGCTTTCTGTGATTGGATATCAAATTTTCCACTAAGTTCTGGTCTTTTCTTAGCAAATACTTGGAAATCTTCCATTTTGTTGAATGCCCATACTTTCCCCTGGAAATATATAGTCAGTTTTGATGGTTAGTTGATTCTTGGTTGGAGACCCAGATCTTTTGCCTTTCTAAATATTGTGCTCCATGCTTTGCGGTCCCTTAGCGTGTTAGCTGCTAAGTCATGTGTGATCCTTATGGGAGCTCTTCTATCTCTGAAGCTCCTCTTCTTGGCTTCTTGTAGAATTTTCTCCTTTGCTTGGAAGCTCTTGAATTTGGCGATCACATTCCTGGGGGTTGTCTTTTGGGAATTTAGTATAGAGGGTGTTCTATGAACCCTTTCTATTTCTATTTTGCCCCCTTGCTCCAGAACATGTGGACAATTTTCTTCTATAATCTCCTCTAGTATAGCATCAAGGTTTTTGTTTATCTCTGCTTTTTCAGGCAGATCAATAATTCTCAAGTTGTCTTTTCTTCCTCTGTTTTCCTGGTCTATTACCTTGTCAGTGAGATATTTTATGTTTTCTTCTAATTCATTAATTTTTTGGCTTTGCTTTATTGATTCTTGCTGTTTTGCAAACTCACTGTCTTCCAGTTGCTTAATTCTAGTTTTTAGGGACTGGTTTTGCTTTTCATCTTGGTCTGCCCTTCTGTTAGATGCTTCCACCTCTTTCTCCAATTGTGAAGTCTTGTCTATCAGACTGATGATCTCTTTCTCCAATTTTTCTTTCCAGAAGCTTTCCATCTTTTGGATAAGCTCCAATTTGAGTTCTTCCAGAGCTTGTGGATAATTTCCATTTGGGGAGGCATATTTTGATTTTGTTTGGATTTCATCCTCTTTTTCTTCTTTTCCTTGGGTATTCCCGCCATAAAAGTTTTCAATAATCACTTTTTTCCCTTTCTTCTTGTAGGCTTGATTTTAGGCCATGTGATCCATTTCTTTGGTGGTTTTATTCCCCTTTCCTTTTTGGACTGAGGTCTTGGTGATATGGGTGGGGTTTTTTTTTGTGAAATTAGGTCGCCTCTGACTAGTTCTTCTCAGCCTCCGAGGTTTCTTAGCATGCCCACCCCGGTGCTCTGCGTGCAGGCCCCTGTGTTCAGAGCACTGCCCCTGTGTTCAGCATGCCTGCCCCTGTGCTCTGTGATCTCTTCTCTCCTGTGTGCAGGAATCTCATGTAAAACCACTCTGAGGGGAGGAACTCTGGTATTCCCTGTCAGTTTCCAGGGAACCTGGCTTGCCCCCCCCCTCACTACAGCAAGGGGCAACGCTTTGGCCTTAGGCAGTTTTTTACAGACTCTCGAGACTCCGCTCTGTTCCCAGTTTGCAGGGGACCCACTGTCTGTGTGCTCTCCAGGGTGCAGGGTTCTCCCATGAACCCGCCCTGAGAGGTTGTTTCCTAGCAGTCTTTAGATCCCAAGGACCCTGGTGTGCCCCCCCCGCCAAGACAGAGATGTTCCTCACTCACTTGCTGTCCCAGTGAGTGCTCTGATACCCTACTCTGGTTTGTGGGGAAGGTGGGGGGAAGGGCGGTTCAGTTCACCTTTTTCTACAAGCTTTTCCTCCTTCATATAGTGTGGAAATGTTCAAACCCCATGTACCTTCATTTCTGTGGGGTATTGGAGAGTCCCTCTGTTCTTCCAAAGGTGATTTTTATGCTCTTTTGAGGTAGTCTATTTTGCTCGGTGCCATAGAGAGGAAGAGATTCGTGTCTAGATTGGAGCCATGTTTACCCGGAAGTCCTCTTCATAATTTTCAACTAGGTGATATGGTATATATAAAAAATATTGCAAAAATATCAGCAATACAAGAGGGTTGGGTAGGTCCTTATACAATTGTGTTAGTTTCACCATCTTCAGTGAAAGTATTAGGAAGAGATTTGTGGTACCATTGTTCATATATTAAGTTATCTCATGGAATTGATAATGAAAATGTAGAAATTGTTGAAGAAGAAGATGATGAAGAGTTTGTGGAAAGCTGAGATTCATCAGTAAAATAGAGTCTGCAGTCAAAAAGATCAGCAAGAAGAGGACCTTTCCAGTAGAAGAGGATATTCAGATGGAAAAGGACATTGTAGTTGAAGAGGAGGATTCAGGAAATTGATGGACATTATACAAATACTGAAAGACTTATAAATAATAAGCAGATAAAGACTTTGAAGAGAATTTTCAATGAAGGAGATCAAGTGATTAGTGGACTAATGTTTCTAAGGAATTTGAGTAATGTGATATAACATAACATATATTCATAAGCATTCATCAATGCATATTACTACCATGCATTTTGGAGAGGAAGAATTCTTCAAACAAGATGAGAAGAAGAAAAATCTGAATTTTTGGTAAGTTTATTGCATGTAACAGTATCACAACAGTAACACTGATATAACACTAATAATACAACATAACATAGCATGAATGGGTGAAGCCATTTCTTCCCTTCCTGAGATTGTGAGCTGCTGCTGGTGATTTTCTACTGAAACTTCTCCAGACCCAAGAGGACATCAGTTGTGAGATTTCATTTTACCTTGTTTATGTTCCTACAAGCCTTCCCCTAATCTTGAGTAATAATTAAGGAATTAATTAGAATAGTATATCCAGTTGTTAGTGGGTTTAGTACACTGACTTTGGGGTTTAAGATTAGATCTTCCAGTTCTCTTCCTTTCCTTCCTTTAGTTTAAATAAAGTTAGTTTGATATAATTACTTGTTCTACCTAGTATTTTAATTATAGATATTTTCAATATGCTATTATGCATCATCAACATATAGATTTTTCCTTCCTTCCTTCCTTCCTTCCTTCCTTCCTTCCTTCTAACTTAGCATTGCTGATTTGATGTTTAATTACAATGACAGCTACACTGGATAGGAAAGGGGGAGAAGTATATTCTGAAAAAAATATTTATATATAAAATATACATATATGATATATATACACTGTGTATACAATTTAATTATATATATGATACTGCATATATTTATGTTTAATATAGTAGATATTACATATGTATATATAAATATATTATAAATAAGCATATGCAGTATAGTATATATAATTAAATAACCAAAAGGCATCAATAAACATTTTAAAAAATAAAAATAAAAGTAATGTTCAGAACTAGACACAGATTTTAAATATTATGTAGAGCAAAGTGTAATAAGACAACTACCTTTTTATTATGAGCATTCCTTTTTCATGCTTTATCATATATAATATTTGGAAATAATTTTAAAACTATCTTAAAATTTATAAATTAAATTAATTTATAACAAAGCACCTATATATTTAGATGTAAACTTCTTTTCAGGAATGTTGCCTGATCCTGAATTTGTACTCTTGATTTTCTGAAGCCAAGTGCAAGATTTTTACATTTCCCTCTGTTAAATTGTGTCTTGTTAGCTGCAGCCCATCATTCTTTCCTGTCAAGCTTTCTGGATATGGATTCTGTCATCCAATATATTACCTATTCCTCTCAACTTCATGCTGCCTGCAAATTTTATAAGCTTGCCATCTGTGCCTTGATCAAATCATTGATAAAAGTGCTTAACAGAACAATGCCAAGGACAGAGCCCTCTGGCACTTCATAAAGACATCCCTCCAGACTCTTTGTAAACAGTCAGTTAATCAGTTCTGAACCTACCTAACTGCATTATCATTGAACTCACTTCTCCTCAACTTATCCACAAGGATGTTTTCAGATAATTCTGCCAAATAAATGCTTTGCTGACACCCAAGTATATATATTATGCTCACAGCATTCCCTTCATGTACTACTAGTCTAAAACTCCCAGGCAAAAAGGAGATGTCAGTTGTGACTTCAATTCAGTTCAGTACAACAAACACTTGATCAAATTTTGTCTTATTTTTTAAATTATATTTTATTCTTTTCCAATTATGTGTAAAAATAATTTTATCATTTTTAAAATGAGTTCCAATTCTCTCCCTCCACACTCACGGAGAGGACAAGCAATTTTTGTCGTTGATGGTTTCAGTTCTGAGGCAAAGAGGGCTAAATAACTTGCCCAGGTTCACACAGCTAGTAAGGTCTGAGGCCAAATTTAAATTCAAGAAGATGAGTCTTCTTGGCTCCAGGCACATCACTCTAACCACTGAGTCACTTAGCTGCCCTTCAATATAGATCATACATGAGCAATCAACATTGACCTATGTACCAAGCATTGGTGATATAAATTTTAAACGGTGAAATAGTCTCTATTCCTCTAGTGGTTGTTGTTGTTGTTTTTGTTTTTATGAAACCCTTATTGGCTTATCAGGATCACCTTTGTTCTTTATACATACTTATATCTCTTTAATAATATAATATAGTTTATGTTTTTTTTTTCCTGTGAGAAAAAACAAGTACATCAGTTTATAGGGTGTGAAATATGCTTTTTAAAAATTACATATGGTGGGGGGTGGTGTTTGATAGGTGTCTCGGTGGATTAAAAGCCAGACTCAGAGACAAGAGATCCTGAGTTCAAAGACTTCCAAGCTGAGAGAGTCTGGGTAAGTCACTTAAACTCCATTGTCTAGACCTTGCCATTACTCTGCCTTGAAACAATTTCTAAGACCAAAGGTAAATTATTTTTTTTAGTTACATGTTAAAAATTATAAAACTGTTCAAATCCCTTGACCCCATGAACTCACCATTGGGTTTACACCCCTGAATAAGTTACATTCTTGAGAAAAACATAACCACAGTCTATCTATATAAATGTATTCATAGGAGCGCCATTTTTAAAAGCATAAAATGGAAATAAATTTTGTGTCTAATATTTGGAAAGAGGCCAAGGTTTGTTTTTACCCTCATGCCATCTGTCTTTTTTTTTATAAACTCTTTTTATTGTTTCTAAGATGGAAGAGTGATATTAGTTCTAAGACAGAAGAACGACAAGGTCTAGGCAATGGGGGTCAAGTGACTTGCCCAGGATTACACAGCTAGGAAGGTTGGAGATCAGATTTGAACCCAGGACCTCCCATCTCTAGGCCTGGCTCTCAATCCATTGAGTCATCCAGCTGTTCCCCATGTCATCTATCTTATAGTTCCCTTCTTCATCACTCTCATTCTTCACACCCTGGTAGAGACTCTCATTACCCCACACTTCGTTTATAGCAGTAGCCTTCCAGTGAGTCTTCTTGCCTCAAGTTTCTCCCTATTCCAATTCATCCTCCATATAACTACCAATGTGAATTTCTGGCTACCTTCCTAATACCTCTAGAATCAAATATAAAATAATGTTGTTAACATTTAAAGTGATTCATAACCTGGACTCTTCCTACATTTCTATTCTTACATTTTACTCCCTTCCAGGTATTCTATGACTCAAAGTCACTGACATTTTATTGTTCCTGAGCATGCCACATATCATTTCCTGAAACTCTGCCTGCTACTACTTTCTGTCCCCCTTGCCTGGAGTGCCTGGCTACATCAACTCTGCCTCTTGGCATACTTGGCTTCTTTCAAAATGTAGCTCAAATCACCCCTTCTGCAAGAAGCCTTTCCTAATCCTTCCTCCTTTGCACCCACTCTAAGTCACAGACGTGCTTAGTACCTTCTTTTTGAGATTTTTCTTCCATTTGACTATAAATAATTCGTGTGCCCAAAATTGCCTACTGTCTCCCACATTAGAATATGGGCTCCTTGAGGACAATGTTGCTATCTTTCTTAGCATCTATAGTACTCAGCACAGTATCTGGCACTTAGAAACAAGGGTTAGTAGAATTCCTTTGGTGTTAGGGACTATACTCAAGGTTATTCTTTAGCCTCTCTAAATGTCTTTTTATTTGTGACTCTCTTTCTCATCGAGTAAAAGAATTTGATCTAACTGGCTTATTTCAAGGATAATATCTCTATCATAAGATTAAAATAATCTATTAATGTTACAAATATGAATATCAACCCCAACACTTATGTGCTCAGATCCATGACTATTAATTATGACAGTGGAAAATTATCAGCTGAGACTATATGGGTTGCCTGGTGGGTGTAGGCAGGCTCTACATTATAAGGAAGAATTATGCAGAGAAAGCAGAATAAATAATGTCACCAGAAGAAAAAGAAGAGGAGGGTTACATGGCTAAAATGAGAGAAAACAGTATCCTATGTTTAAAGCTTAGAAGTCACCATGGCTAGTGCCCTTATTTTATATATGAAGAAACTGAGACACAGAGTGATTAAATGACTTTCCCAGGGACATACAACTAATGAGTGTCTGAGTCAGATTTAAACCTGAGTTGAGTCCAATCTATCCATTATACTACCTACATTTGCTCTCATCATAATATCAGGAGAACTTGAGCCCTCTGTGTCAAATGGAAAGGAGGAAAAAGACAAAAATCTCACAGAATAGGGTGTCATAGACTAGAAGTATTATCTATACTGTATTGCTAAAGAAGTAATACTCCCATCATTAGGCTCATAAATCCAGTGGAGTATTTGTTAGCTTTCTT
Source organism: Monodelphis domestica (assembly GCF_027887165.1). Lineage (NCBI taxonomy): Eukaryota > Metazoa > Chordata > Mammalia > Didelphimorphia > Didelphidae > Monodelphis > Monodelphis domestica. The sequence goes on along the minus strand of NC_077231.1, from coordinate 74,775,549 downwards.
ATATACTCAAATAGGCAGAGTTTTGTTGGTGAGATTCTAGCTACTGAAGACACTTTGTCTTTAACACATTTTTCTGTTCTTATCACCCACATCAAAGAATAAATATTGAGATAATAAATGTTATCATGTAAAATTAAACCTCATTCAGAAATTATCTGGTGCCTTATTTCTCAAATTTTGATCTTCCTTTTCAGTAGATCAATCAATAAGCATTGATTGAGCTCTTGATATGTGGCGAGCATTGTATGGAAGTGCTGGGCAAACAAAGTCCAAAGTGAAAAAGTCTCTGACTTCAAAAATATAGATGGACACTATAATTAGGTAACAAGGATTGGATATGTGATTGCACTACAGTGACAAACTCAAATAGAAATAGATGCCTCTGGATTTCAGAGATGGTGTAATGCTTTGAGTTAGGAAGTTGCTGCTGTTGTTCAGTCGTTTCAATCATGTCCAATTCTTTCTGACCCTGTGTGGACTTTTCTTGGCAAAGATACTGGAGTGGCTTGCTATTTCCTTCTCTAATTCATTTTACAGATGAGAAAACCAAGGCAAACAGGGTTAAATGACTTAATTTATGGAATCAAGGGTATATATAGAGGGGGTTGAACTTTGAGAGAATATCACCTCCCCATTGAAAACTGGAGTACAGGAAGAAATGATGCAGGACTAGGCAAGGTGTTGTGAGATGAGTAGTAGAGCTGAAGGAACTCTTGACAAACCCTCAATTTTGTACACAAAGTATTAGATGATTTCCTAAGTTTCAGAAATGAGGGTAGAAGATGCTATTGGAAGCATGATGAGAAAAGGAGAGAAAATGAATTAAGGAGGACTCAAAAATCCTTTGATGATCTGATGTAATAAGTGCCTCACTGAGATTAGAACACATATAAATTTGTAGAGCATCTAGTCAGTACTGCTACATGATTTTATCTATCTGAATATAAGACTAGAGGAGGCAGATGGTATGAGAAAACCAGGACAGGGGATTGGCAATGCATGAGCCATAATAAGTAAAGGGAGCCAGAGATTCAAACAGGATAGTGTAGAGTTGAACTGATTCACTTAGGCAAGAATTTTGGAGTTTACAAGCTGGTTATTTTTAATATTTTAATAACTATATTTCAATATCATTGTTTTCAATTGTTATGCTATGCAGTTCTATTTTTATTCATTAAAAATTATTCCAAAAATTATCAGTACCTAGCTAAACATATATTTTGATATCTCTTTCCATAAGGGCAGGAATCAAGGTGGAAGGAAAGAATGTGAGCTAGGTACTGAACTCATTTGTAAAGAAGAAATAATGTCTTGGAAAGCTATAGATAACAGCCATAGTAGCATGAAAGCAAAAAGTCTAAATTTTACTAATTTTTACAGAATTATTTTTTAAAACATACATCCAATAACCTTAAGGAGTTTCCAATGCTAATCAAGGCAAAAGCAAAACTGCTAAAACATATTAGGTACCATAGAGAGAAGACATAGAATGAGTTTCTGTGTGATACCTCCAAAGGATCTTCAGTGATCAGAAAAAAGGAAATGGACTCTAGGAAAAGAAAAGACAGAGGATTCATCTTGAGTATAAATTTAGAGCAGTAGACCTTTCAAAATTAATGATGTGTTGAAATTATTGGAAAGCATAGGTATGAAAGGAAATTTTCTTAAAATTTTATAAAGCAACTACCAAAAACCATCAGTATCATCTATAGTGAAGAGAAACTAGAAGAAGCCTTCCCTATAAGATCAAGAATAAAACAAGGATATTTAGTATCAACATTATTTAACATAGTAATAGAAATGCTAGCAATAGCAACAAGAGAAGAAAAAGAAATTGAAGGGATCAAAATCGACAGAGATAATAAAACTCTCTGCTGATGGTATGATAACATATGCAGAAAATTCCAGAAAATCAACTAAGAAGTTAGTTGAAAATATAGATAATTTTAACACAGTAGCAAGATATAAACTTACATAAGTCATTACTATTTTTATATATTACTAAAATTCCTGCAATAAAAGATAGAGGTACTCCATTCAAAATGACCATAGACAGAATTAAATATATGAGAGTATATCTGCCAAAGCAAATCCAGTAACTACAAACACATAAAACACTTTGCACAAATAAAATCAAATCTAAATTAAAAATATTGTTTATGGATGGGAAGAGCCAATATAATTAATTAGATGACAATCCTACCTAAACTAATCTACCTAAAATATCTACACCTAATTATACATTCCATCCCAACTAAATTACCAAAAATATTTTATTAAGTAGAAAAAATAATAACAAAGTTCATTTGGAAGAATAAAAGATCAAGAATATCAAGAGAATACAAGAAAGAAAATGTGATGTAAGAAGATCTAGCAATATCGGATTTTAAACTGTATTATAAAACAGTAATTTTCAAAGATATATGGTACTGCCTAAGAAATAGAATTATTGACCAATGGAATGGGATATATATATATACAACAAAGAGCAATAAAAGATTATAGTACTCTGGTACTTGACAAAACCAAAGATCCAAGATTTTGGGATAATACATCACCATTCAGAAAAGAATTTTGGGATATCTGGAAATAATTTACCAGGATATAGGTATAGACCAAAATCTTAAACCACTCACTAATATAAGATCAAAATGGACACATTTTGGAAACATGATCTAGACATAAAAGGAAATATCTTAAATAAATTAGAACAGGGAACATACTACCTATCAGAGTTATGGATAGGAGAGGAATTTATGAACCAACAAGTGTTGGAGAGCATTGTAAAATGTAAAATGAATAATTTTGAATACATTAAATTGAAAAGTTTTGTACAAATAAAATAAACACTGTGAAGATTAGAAGGGAAGTAGACAATAGGAAAAAAATCTTTATAGACAGCCCCTCAAAAAGAGGTTTCATATCTAAAATATATAGTGAACTTTTTCAGATTTATAAGAATAAGAGCCATCCCCCTGTTGATAAATGGTCAAAAGACAGAAAGAGACAATTTTCAGATGAAGAAGTCAAAATCATCTTTAGGTATATGAAAAAATTGCTCCATATTACTACTGATTAGAAAAAAGCAAACCCAAAAATTCTGAGATATCAGTTCACATTCACTAGAATGGCTTAAATGACAAAAGGGCAAATTGACAAATGTTAGAGGGGATGTAGAAAAAAAAAAGGGACCCTAATGCATTGTTGGTGTAACTGGGAACTGATTCAATTATTTTGGAAAGCAATTTTTAATCACACCCAGAGAGTTATAAAACTCTGGATATCTCCAGACCTAGCGTTTTCCGAGTAGATTAGGAAAAGGGAAAAAGAACCCATATGTTCCAAAATATTTAAAGCAACTCTCTTCATGGTAGAAAATAATTGGAAACTGAGGGGATTCCCATCAATTAGGGAAAGGCTAAACAAATTCTGGTATATGATTATGATGGAATACTAATGCACCCACCATAAGGAACAATGAATGGCCAAACCAATATTAAAAAAAAATGGAAAAAATTATATGAGATAATGTACAGTGAAAAGAGTAGAACCAGAAGAACATTATTCACAGACACAAAACTAATACTAGAAGAATAAACTAAGAATGTTACCAACAGAAAAAGAACAGAAAGTCAAAATAGGAAAGCTTTAATTTATATTAATATGTTGGCTTCCCTGAAGATATCTTATATGATGAAGGGTAGGGAAGAAGGAGTTGGGACACTAGTGGATGAGATCTTTTTATGTAGATAAGAAGAAAGGTAAGTTAAACATATAGGAGATTTGTGATTTCATTTGTGTAGTATCTTTCTTTTCCCTTTATATATGGTAATGCTTGTGTTTTTTCTTTTAATTTAGAAACATTTGGAATGATTAAACCAACAAAATGGGTTGCTTTTTAAGACAGTGATAATGAGTCTTCATTACTAGATGCCTTCCATTGTGAGCTGGTTGGTCATTTTGAAGGGATGCTGGAGAAGAGATTAAACTAACTGTCCTCTCACAGTCACTTCCAAGACTGAGCTTCTCTATTTTCAGACCAGCAATGGTTTATTCCTTACCTTTATCCATATTGAATTAAAAATGCAATTCAATATATATTCTATTGGGGAAATGCTAGAAGCTGTTTTAAATTCATTATCTTGCTGTTCAAATGTTAATCATCTTCAAAGGGGATTTGGGGTGTGTTTAAGGGACCTCTTAGGAAGATTTCAACAGTGTTTTAGGGCTGAAATATTCACACATTGAAGACAGGGTGTTGAATGGACTATCCCAAGGGACAGTTGCATAAGCCTGATGCTTGGATTTTTCTCTGAGTGTGAAACCAGAAGTAAGAAGGGAGAAAGTCAGCAGAGATGGGAAGAAATATTTAGATAAAGCAGAAGATGCAAATATGATTGGAGGAATATGGTTGCAATTAGAGAGAGGAAAGTGATTAAAAAATGGGGAGGGGGGCTAGTGGTAGAATGGAGAGGCTTTGACATCAATGGTGTATGCCAAGTAGGTACATGAAACAGAATGGAAAATAGTTCTGCAAGATATTCCTGGACTGTGAGGTCCTTTGCAGCCCTGTAACAATGAACTCATGATCTTGTACTGATGCTTCTGATACCCATGCGGTAAGCTGATTGGCTATGCCTTTCCCTTGTTAGGGATGGAAGCAGGAAAGAATTCAATGTAGAATAGCACAGAGCTCTCTAGAGGCATCTATGCAGTATGTATGCCATAAAAGTCTACTCTTAAAAAAAAGTTATTTTTCTTGCATTCAATGTGAAATATTTAATTATGTGGATTACTATGATCTCTGTGTATGACTGGTTCGTCTAGATTTAGAGGAAAGAGATGGGGCTTATGAGCAATAGATGATGAACTCAAATAGATTTTTGATATTGACTGGTAGCTCTGAGGAGTGGTAGATATTTTGGAATTGATATGTAAAAATAAAAGGGGTATATTAGAATACAATCATAGTAGTGACCTTCTAGAATTCCTTCTTTGTTAGCATCACAGCAAAGAATTATGATCCACATTTGCCCAAATATTGGTCCTCAATTCTCTAAAAGCAGATTCCTATTGAAGTATGACAACCCTACTTCTAATTGCCGCATATATTAAGTATGCCATTTGCTTTGCATGGTTGCAACTGTAATCATGTTTTGTGGATTGTTCTCTCATTCATATAGAGCAGATCACAGTTGGTGGTAATCTTACTGATTACCTTTTGCATTCATTTCTGGAGAGACAGAACTGTACATTTGAATTCTTTACTCTAGACCAGTGGTTCTCAACCTTTCTAATGCCGTGACCCGCAATACAGTTCCTCATGTTGCAGTGACCCCAAACCAAAAAATTATTTTGGTGGCTACTTTAAAACTGTAATTTTGCTACAGTTATGATTCGGAATGTAAATACCTGATATGCATTATGTATTCTCATTGCTAAAAATTGAGAGGCTGAGAACCGCTGGTCTAATGCCTTTCCTTCTCCCTCCTCAAAGCTGCTGAGAAGGTTGGAATGGAACTAGTTTTCCTTAGTCATTAGCTCCAATGTCATCCTTGAACATGATCTTCTATTCTTTACCTCTCTACTCTTGCTTTTCTTTCTTTTCCTCCCCACTCCTTTTCTGCCTCTTTCCCTCCCTCCCTTCCTCCCTTCCTCCCTTCCTCCCTTCCTTCCTTCCTTCCTTCCTTGCTTCCTTCCTTCCTTCCTCCCTTCCTTCCTTCCTCCCTTGCTTCCTTCCTTCCTTCCTACCTTGCTTCCTTCCTTCCTTCCTACCTTGCTTCCTTCCTTCCTCCCTCCCTTCCTTGCTTCCTTCCTCCCTCCCTTCCTTCCTACCTTGCTTCCTTCCTTCCTTCCTACCTTGCTTCCTTCCTTCCTTCCTTCCTTGCTTGCTTCCTTCCTTGCTTGCTTCCTTCCTCCCTTCCTTCCTTCCTTGCTTCCTTCCTCCATTCCTTCCTTCCTACCTTGCTTCCTTCCTACCTTCCTTCCTTACTTCCTCCCTCCCTCCCTTTCTCCTTTCCTTCTTTTTCTTTCCTTTACCCCCTTTCTTCTTTTGTTAGTATCAGTCCTAAGACAGAAGAGAGGCAAGAGCTAGACAGTTGGTTTTAAATGACTCACACAGGTAGGAAGTGTCTGAAAGCCAGATTGGAACTCAAGATCTCCTGGCCTGGCACCTATCCATTGAGCCATCTAGTTGCCTCTTTAGCACTACTATGTGACAAGCACTGGAGTTACAAAGAAAGCATGAAAAAATACCTTCTCTCAAGAAGTTTACAATTATAATAGTTTATAATATTTATAGTTTGTAAAGTGTTTTGCATATTTTAAAGCATGAGTTATCACTATTGTTTTAAACAAATTGAAATTGGGATGGAGGAAAAGTTATTTGATAAGTATATAAATTTTCTCTACTTTTTGGTATATGTTTCTACCTAATTTTGTTTTGTTTTTTCCCCTTTCCTACCTTCAGAATGCATGATAGATTAAGAATTTTGACTTTGACAGAGCCAGAACAGAAGGATATTTTACATGGTCTCATTCCCTGGATCCTCATTCTCCAACCCTCCAACAATGGCTTCAGTGACTCTACAATGACAGTTGGAAGTTCCCAGCTCCACTTGTCTAGGCAGTTTTATTCATAACAATGGGAAAAGAACACAATGAGGGGATTCTAGAATCTTAGTGATGAGCTGCCAAAGGATGCATTCATAGACAAGGAAGTTTAAGAATCCCTTTCAATCAAGTCACAGGAGATGAGGCACTATCATTCATGAACTTGAATCCTTGTCATAGGAATTGCTTATTGAAATCAATTAAGTCCTTGGTCCCTTCTGCCAACAACAGATAATTCAGATAAAGGCACTGTGTTTCCTTGAAGATGGTTCCTTATGTCAGCAGGAGGTCTTATCACATTAGATTTTAAATACAGACTCTTTCTTGAAAATATCAGCTGTGGAAGGAGTTGATTTCCAAAGGGTTTTGCATAATTTTAATTTGCCTTTTTTATTACGATTAATGGGCCATCTGTACCTATGGTTTTCTATGAACTATACTGAGCAAGACATGCAATTTAAACATAATAATGGGTAATTAAATACAGCACATCAAGAGGGATTCCAATTATATTGATAAGGTCCCAACATAAGTGAAACAGAAAAAAAAAGGAAGAATCTGCATGTTTAACGTCTCGCGATAGACTCATGAATGTCAAATAGGTCTGGGATTATCCAAAAATTTAAATAAGCAAAAACAGGTTGGTATTAAGTGCCAAATTGTTATTGTTTCCTTATTCATTAACATTACTCTCCTCTCATTTGCATCTCTTATTTCTGCTTCATGCACAGAAACAAAAAAGTTGGAATTCCAACATTAAAAATAAAATCAAAAAACTTTCTTGTAAAGAAATCAATAATAATTTATTTAAAATTAACCAACCTGACAAATGAATGTAGGATGAATGTAAAAATTGGATAAGGGTTTTAATAGTTTTTTAATACCCAGGTAAAGAAAATTATGCTTAGGATGACTTGTAAATGTTAGGTCTGTTAATTCAGCACATAAGATATCTCTCTTGTTCCTAACTCCAGAAATGCTTTTATACATACATATATTAAGATGTATGCCTATATTATGAATAGACATAATCATGTCTATTATATACAAATATTTAAAGCATATACTATATATTATATATACATATTTATATAATAGTATATAATAGTATTCTAGGTACACACATATATAGTATATGTTATATATATAAACAATGTTATATATCATGTTATATATATACATATATAAATTTGTATATTTTATGTGTATTATATACAATACATATAACATGTTATATGTATTGTGTGTATGTATCAGTGTATGCACATTATATCATGTATACTATACAATATGAATAAATATGCATATGTGTGTGTGTGTGTACATTTATCAACCATACCCCTAAACAAGGGTGATGACTGTGTAAGTGGAAAAAAGGGGATATATATAGGAGAAACGTTGTAAAAATAGAAATGACAATGTTTGTCAATAGAGTGGGTATATGGTATGAAGATCAGTGAGTAGTTGAGGATAGCAAAGAAGTTGAGGGCTTAGGGGACGAGAGTATGGTGGTGCCTTCAAGTAATAAGGAAACCCATCTGTATGTAGATCTGTATGTGGGGGGAGAGAGAGACAGACAGAGAGAGACAGAGAGACAGAGACAGAGACACAGAGAGAGAGAGAAGGAGAGGGAGAAGGAGAGGGAAAGACATATATAATATAGGCATATATACACATGTCTATGTATATAGTATATTATATGTGCTACATGTATACTATATGTTAATATATAGTATACACAATATGTTATATATACACACTAATTGAACCAGGGCTTTGCTCACCCAGCATGTGAAGACTGCTTCGGCGGAACAGACGGAAGAAACCAATAAGAAGGTTCAACGGCTGAGATGGCGACGCAGCAAAGCACTGTGGAGTGCTCAGGGCGTGTTGGAGCACAAAGGACAACACGGCCATCCAATGCAGCTGAGGAAGTCTCCAGGTGTAACGACTTTTCGTGCCACTGGACCCAGGCTTCCAACACTGAGAGAGTGGGACTGTCTCTGTGCATCGGCTTTTCCACTTAAATCTCCTTCACACACAAGTGTTTTTTGTGCATACTCATCTACATCACAGATGAAAGCACACAAAGACAATCATCATCCTCAGTTCCCGAGAGACTACTACTATATGAATAGCTTGTTATATAATATAATGAATATATATGCATACATATATTCAGTTAAAGGGTATCTCTATATATTATATAGCCATATGTTCATATATGTATATACACACAAATATACAGTCAAGCCTCAAGATTCCACATTTAACTTTCCCAATTGTGAGCATTCTCATGTTTTTATTATTAACCTAATTTTCACTTTCATGTTGGCAACCCCTTATATTTGAAGCTATGTATAGTTGAGGGGGAAAAAGTGAAGCACAATGTGGCAAAATTATATCCACAAAAGTGTCCCAGTTGGCTGGCCAGCATGAGCCAAGCCTCCCTGGGACAGAGTTCTGAGTTCCAGTGGGGTAGAGACTTAGCTTCAGGCAGTTGCATTTCATCTAGAAACAGTACAGTCATGGAGACTAAAAAGATTATAAATGGCAGGTTTCCCTTTTCCATTTTTTCACCAGAGATTTTCTGACATCATCACCCCTGACCCTCCCAGTCCTATCTGACATTGCCTTTTCTCTCCCCTGTATTTTATGGGTCATTTCATGGTCACTATGTTAGAAAAAGTGTGTATTAGCAGAGTTAATGTTTTGTTATTATAGAACATTTATTGTCTGTATGTGCTATAATAAAAATATATGACATGAAACCAAATTAAGTATGAGAAACAAATATTTCTGCCATGTACTATGCTGTTATCTTTTATTTCTCCTCCCTATTATGCTATCATCCTTGCTCCTGGAAGCAGTGGCTCAGGGTTGCCCTCCATAAATCTACTCATCATCTCTAACTTCCCAAGCTAAAATATACCCCCAAGTCACCAGTCCTATATATGCATTTTCTCCTGCTATTAGAATTCAAGTTTCCTGAAGCCAGGAACTGATCTCAACTTTGTTTTTTGGTGTCCAGAACTTAGATCAATGCTTCATAAATGATCAAAACTTAATAAATGTTTTTCATTCATTTATTTGTTTGTTTGTATTATAACCTTGAGGACAGGATTTCAAGTCTGTATAGCCCAAAGATCCTTTCACACAGTAAGCACTTAATAAATGCTTGTTGAATTGATTGTAATTGTCCTGTGTAATAATGAGAAAGTTTTTTTTAATATATAATGTATATATACATAAATGGGGTTAAAGGTATATATAGGTATATATACTATGTACAAATACACATATTTACTTAATATATACATCTACTTATTTTAATCAGTAGGGAGGAGAAATAAAAGATAACTTAGCACAGTACATGGCAGAAATATTTGTTTTTCATACTTAAATTTGGTTTCATGTTATATGTTTTTATTATAACACATATAGACATCTACTTATTTTAATAAGTAGATGTATATATTAAGTAAATATGTATATTTGTACATACTTTAAGTATATAGATATATAAGTATATAATTATATAAAGTAAGTCTATATGTGTGCAAATATCTATTTTAGTGAGCATATATGCATTCATAATAAATATGTACATCTGTATATACAGAAAATATGATGCACATGCTAAACATATATAGTAAATTTATATGTACATATATATTAAGTGTATTTTATACACAGTAAGTATATATGAATATGTAGAAAGTATATATGGATATATAGTATACATGAATATATGTAGTAACTCTATGTGCATGTATATATAATAAGTATATATGGTATCTATATAAAGTAAGTATATATGTGTATATGTATCAATACATCTATTATATGTGTATATTTTGTAAGTATATGCATGTATATATATAGTAAATATAGATAAATATATTAAACATACATGTGAATAGAGTAAGTATATATAGATGTATAGATACATATTTTAAATATATATGCACATATAGTAAGTATATATAGTAAATGTCTATTGTGTATATATAGTAAATATAGATACATATATTAAGTATATATAGTAAGCATATATATGTGTATATGAGTATATATAGATATATTAAGTATATAGAGTCAGTGTATTTATAGTATCTATACAATAGTAAGTGTATATGTTGTATGTATGTATGTATGTATAGTAAGTTTAGATATATCAAGTATATATTCATAAATGTGATACCTAAAATGGGATTAAGTCTATACACAGGCACACACACAGTCCCATTTTATCGCCCCTCTAGGGGTCCCCTCTCAAACTTCAGATTTGCAGAAGTGCACCCCCTCTTGAAATTGATCCATGCTCTGTGATTCTATGAACAAACACAACTGGTCCTTCCAGAAAGATGAGAGTGATGATTTTCAACTTTACTGTTATCCCTTCCCCAATAGTTTTCTATACTGAAATTAAATAAATTATTTTCATTTATTCAATGGGTGGATGCTGTGTCAAAAGTAGGGTAATTTATGTATTGTCCTGAAAACCAATAATTATTTTTCGACTAATTTAGTTGTCTTAGTAATACTTTACTTTTAAAATTATTATTTTCATATTAACAGTCCAAAATAGTGAGAGAAAATTTTCTATCACAATCTCAATGTTTCAGACCAAAAGTCACTAGAAAATTAACAACTTCTTCCACCAATACTTAAAAAAAAAAAAACTAAACATAGGATGGTTTTTTTTATCCTGTCATAAAAAAAAGAAAGAAAGAAAAAACTTTCACCAAAAATGCTGAACTCTACATACTTGCAACTGATTACTTGGTTCTGCAAAAACATAAAGGAAAGTGTGATGCTGTTGAAAGAATGTTGGGTTTAGAGTCAAAGACCTGGGCTTGAACCATGGTTGTGTCATTTACTACCTGTGTTATCTGATCAAAGCTAATTAAACTCCACCATATCTGTAAACAGAGTTAGGCTAAATGACAACAAAGTTTCCTTTTAGTTCTTACTTTACAATTCTTTGGTCATAACTTGGAGGGAAACAATGCTATGCAAGGCACTTGGTTCATAATTATATTATTGAGTTGCATCTTGGGCAACTGACCAAATGACATAGTTAGGTCTCATGATATTACAGTAGAGTCTAATGAATATATTAAATTAATATCATTATTGAGAAATGACATCAGACAGGTTGATTCTATATGGAGCATGTCTGTACTTTTATTGCATTTGCAAATACAATTTTTAATGCACTCCATTGAGATCGTTATTAAGAAATATTAGCACACTGTGCTAAAGAATATTGTTAAAATGACAAGGACTAAAAGAGTATGGCTGACTTTTGTGGGGTTTGTATAATAAGTTAATAGGAAACTAGGCAATAGTAATGGTTATTTTTTAATAATTTATATATATATTATATATTAATTTTATTAATGATAATATTAATAAATATATTAAGTATAAATATAATAAAAACATTATTATTTATACAGTACTTTAAGGTTTACAAATTTTATCTGATCTGATCCTCACAACAATCTCTTATGCTACTATTATGCCCATTTAATAAAAACCAGATGCTATTATTAGGCCCATTTAATAGATGAGGAAATTGAGGCAGAGTGGTTAATTGGTTTCCCTAATGGTCACATAGCTAGATAATGTATTTTGTTAGATTGCAGTATGTTTTTACACTATAAATATGCAGGATAAAACATTTAGGTGATTCTCTTCCAAAACTGGTTTAAGTCATATAGATAGGGAAATCACTATAATAATACTTATTTAACATATTAATCAGAATGATTCCCTCATCTCATATTTGCATAGCCCATTGAGTCTCATATAGACTTCTCTTCAGGACACTTTGATGAGGTAAGGTAGCTAATTGTACATTTGTTCTTTCCACAGTTCTTTATTGAGTAAATAGAAGAGGTCTGTGGCTCCAAGAATCTGTAACATGCACAGCAGCTATGCCCTGGAAAAACCATCTCAGCAGATGGGCTAACCCTGCCTGAGGGTAACCAACAGGTCTCAAGTCCATCCATGAGGTAGGGGGATGTCTATTCTAAGCATATGAAGATTTCCCCCGGTAGAATAGGTGGAAAAAAACAATTTATTCCAATCGTCATGAAGGTGGTTGGAGTGCTTAGAGCTTGGGTCAGATATAGTTGCTAAGGTCCTCCATTGCATCCTGGGCCATCACCAGTCATCCTGACTTCTGTCTTGCCACTGGATTTCCATGACTTTGGAAGAGAGAGAACCACTCTGCCTCATTTAAATCCAATTCAGTCAAGACATCATCCTATGATGTCATTGGTCCTCTTCCAAACTGAAGGATGACTAAACAAGAGAAATGACATACTAGGAAGACCACTGGACAGAAACTCAAAGACTTTGTGTTCTAACCATAATTTTACCACTAATTAGCTGTGTGACACTGAGCAAGTTCCTTATTAAATGATATAATTCTGAGGCAAAACTCATGAGATTATCTAATTCAGCACCTTCTTTTTATAATTTTAATGAGAAAGTTTAACTTCCTTTCTATTGCTCAGACTCTAGTTTGCACAAGTATAACTTCACAGAGACTGAAAAGGAAGTCAGATGTCACACAAAAGCAATTCCCTTTCTGCTTTATTATATACCCTTTTACTCAGAACTGTGATGGTAAATGTTTAATAACTGGCTCAGGGAAATTGGGAATTGTACACATGACACATTTTTAAGTTTAATCTGCATTATTAAATTTTTCTCCATCACTTTTATTAAGTCTTGGTTAATCAACAAAACAATAAACCAAACCCTGATTAGTAGCATTTTTTTTTATTTCAGAGGTATAAATGCTCAACCCCAAAATTTAACAATAGGCTTGTTATTCTGATACTAGCTAGCCCTGTCACAATTTTGTCTTTTTACTTATAATTTTGTTTTACTTTAAATTAGCTCCTTTAAGGTTCAGTTTTCTCATTTATGAAATAAAGACTAACTGATTTCTGAGGTCCTTCAACATTCTAGTATTTTGTGATTCTAGTGTTTTTAAATTCACAAACATCAATCATAATGATTAAAGCATCATATTTGACTAAATGATTTTCTTAGAAGTATGTTGTAGTAGCTGCAGTGTTAGTCTTAGAATATAGTGCCAGGCACAGAGTGGGTAATTAATAATACTTGTATTGATTGGATTCACTGAGAACTAGGTTCAAATCTTGCCTCTGATACTTATTATGTCTATTAGCCCGGGAAAGTTGTTTTATCTCCATGAGTCTCAAGCTGCTCTCTGGGTCTTATTTCAAGCACTGTCTCTGTAATCAGAGAACCTGAGTTCAAATCATGTCTCTGAAGCTTACCTCTTTTGTGATCTTAATCACATTGCTTAGAGCTCTCTGTTTCCTCATTTGTAAAATGAGGAGGTTGAACCAGATATCTTTGGATATACCCTCCACTCCAGCTTTTATGTTAGATGAATTGCAATCTGTATCAAAGAAGGGAATTGCCATTATGGGAATTCTCTTCTTCTACAGAAACACAGATGTTTTGGTATCTGTGAATAACGATTTAATGTATTATCTTCAATAAAAATAATATATTCCTAAGGGAACTAACAGATGGTCTTTACTACTAGAGAAATAAGAAATTTTACTCTTTAAAAAGTATAGAATTTTATTGAAAGGTCAAGAGGCTTCTAAGATCTTTCTTTAAAAAATATATAGATAACTTGGGGCTAGGACATATCTAAGTAGCACAGTGTATAGAGAGCCAGACCTGGAATCAAGTGGACCAGGTTCAAATCTGACCTGAGATACTTCTTAGCTATGTGACCCTGGCCAAGCCACTTAACCTCAATTGCCTAGCCCTTGCCACTCTCCTTTTTTAGAATTGATACTAAGACAGAAGGTAAGAGTATAGATAGATATAGATATATATTCACATATGTGTATATGTAAGTATGTATCTATCTGTGGATATATATGTAAGTAGGAAGAAGCATATTCTAAAGGGAAGAGTTCAGGACTATTGTTCTGTTTTTAATGGCCTAATGGAATAGAAGGAAAAAAGTGGGAGTCATGATTTTACTTATTTTATAATGCTACATATGTCAAATTAAATTTTAAAATACATTACATAGTTTTCTGAAGCCTCCTGGGTCTCCACCTCCTTTCTAGCATTGAGCATACTGATTAAGCAGCCCCTAAGATGTTTTAAAAACCTTCAGATAGGCATTATTCATCAGCACTCAATTAGAATGTCCCAGTTGTTCACAACAGAGAGCTATCTTTCACAACCTGGGCAAGAATGCAGTTCCCCTAATGCTCTCGAGAGAAGACATGCTCAGCTTTTATTTTCAGGGACAAGGCTTAAGGCATTGGTTTTTATTTTAATTCTTATGGCCTTTAAGGAACTTCCAGGGCTGATTAGAAAAAAGGCTGTGGGCTTTAATCAGGTTTGGTTTTTTTTTTCTGGCCTCATCACCATGCTACAGTCATATCAATTAACAATGCAAAGAAGCCAATCATTTAATGGGTTTTCTTCTTCTTTTCTTAATTTCTTTGAAAAAAAATCCAGGACCAGATTACACATTTTCATTTTTTTTAAAGCAGCAAATCTAAACTTTGGGGTTGAATACACAGATATAAACTTTTTAAAAATGAAAATCATATGATATTAGGTACAGAGCTGGAAAAATTCTTAGAGTAAATCCACTCCGAACCTCTCACTTTGCAGATTAGGAAACTTGAGGCTCCTAGAGATTATTGGAGTTGCTCATCATCACACAGCAATTGTGAATCAAGATCTGAACCCATGGCTTCTTCACTCTAGGTTCAATGCTCTGTCATTAAACCATACTTCCTGACAGGTTACAAAACTCTTTCAAAAGGTACATTGCATAGGCAGTGCCAAGCAGGTTTCTCCAAACCTGTTTATTAGATTTCAAAATATCTAATCTGGATTCTAAAATTGGAAGGGACCAATCCCTTCATTTTATAGGTGAAGAAACTGAGGCACAGAGAAATTAAAAGATTTGCTCTAGGTTATGTACAGAGTAAGTAAGCATTGGAGTCAGGATTCATGAAGCATCAAAAAATAATTACATACTGACTTTCCCTCGACATTATAGCTTTGAATGCTTCATCAGAAAATTCATACACACACACACACACACACACACACACATATAACTTCAGTGACTAAAACTATCATCTGTATATCTTATGTCAGTACCCCAGAAGGGCTCCATGTCACTTCCATCCCAACAGATTAGCTGTCAGCTGCCTGAAGAACTGCCATTGGCAATGACCAGAAGTATCAGCTGCTCTGATGACATCATTTGCACTAGTGGTGTCAGATTAGACTTTCTTCAGCTACAAGTCAACTATATCCATGGAATGTTGTTAACACAATATACAGAAAACAAATTAAATCTTAGAGAAACTCTTGACAAAACCATGAATCAGATACTTAAGAGATAGACAGCCCATTGCATATGGTGGATACTTAGTAAATATTGGCTGGATTGAGTAAAATTGAAGAATAGTTTTCATTTTTCAACAACAGAAAATTGAGTGGTTGAAGGTGATCTCCATACTCTCAGAAGAAAGTCTAACCTTTTATTGAAGCACAAAGAAAAAGAATAAGTTTAAGCTTTGCATCAAAGGATTCCTTTCAAATGTGGTGAGTAGTGGAGACCATCAACTTGGCTTCAGGAAGACCTGAGTTAAAATCTTCTCTTATATATTCACTAGCTGTTTGACCTTGGACAAAAAAGGATTGGATTGAACTTGATTTCTGAGGCCTCTTGAAAGTGTAAATCTAAGACTTCTGATCCTATAAGGACTGGGATATGCTTCAGTCTGTAGACAGGGCTATTTAATCTGGGCTCAGTAAGCTTAAAAAAATTCATTTTATAATTTTCCATGAGTCAATAAGAAGTTTTTAGTACCCACTGTGTTTGTGTGTTAAGTGCTATATTTCAAAATAATATTTGTAAAATTTGTATTTTCTGTAAGTCTATATATTTAATTTCATGCATTTGAGTCCATAATTCTGAATAGGGATCCATAGGCTTCATTAGACTGAAAAGAAGGTCCATGAAACAAAAAAATCTTGCTTTCAACAGGAAATAGTATTAGATGATCATAAAAATTCATCAGATTAAATTTTCATGATAATCCAATACTGGAAATTGAGAGGATGTCCATCAATTGGGGAATAGTAGAACAAGTTATAGTATATGAATATAATAGAATATTATTATGCTATAAGAAATAAGCAGGATTATTTCAGAAAAACCTGGAAAAAGTTTCATTAATTCACACAAAGTGAAGTGAACAGAACCACGAGAACATTGAACACAGTAACAGCAATATTGTACAATGATCAACTGTGAATGACTTAGCTATTCTTAGCGATACAATGATCCAAAGCTATTCTGAAGGACTCATGATGAAAAATTCTATCCACCTCCAGAGAAAGAACTGATGGAATGTGAATGAAGATCAAAACAAACAACAAAAACTTTGTTTTTTTTATATTTTGGGGAATCCATATTTTCTTTTATAACATGATAATATGGAAATATGTTTTTCATGACTATATATGTATAACCTATATATAATTGACTGCCTTTTCAATGATACAGGTGAGAAGAAAGAAGGGAGGGAATTTGGAACTCATTTTTTTAAATGTCAATCAAAAATTTTATGCATAAGTCAAAAAATATTTAGATGCCCAAAAAATGCAATCTACAAATTCTTCTTCTTTCAACCCATTTATAATCATCAAATTCCTTTTCAGGCTTAAATATTCACATGGCTTAGGACATAAATAAGTGCCTTTTCTCCTAAGGTTACCTTCCATCTCCTTAGTATTTATCTTGAAAATATGAATTTTTGTACTTGGTATCTCCCTGTTTAGAATATAAATTCCTTGAGATCAGAGGCACTTTTTTTTGTTGTTCTTTTTAAACTCCAGAGTTTAACCTAATGCTATAACAATAGATCTGATTCTCCAATGCACAATATAATGCTTTTTTTGCTTGATTTTCCCAAGGTCACAGAAGTGCCCCAGGTAGTTTTGAATATGGATATTTGAACTCAGGTCCTCTGATTCCAGAAGCAACAGCTAGAACTAGGTAATCCCTTTGTTAATAATAATTTATCTTGCTATATTGTTTTAAGACTTGCAGAATATTTTACTCAAAACAGTCCTTTCAAGGAGGTATCATGAGGATAATCATCCTTATCTCTCACACAAGTAGACTAAAGCTCATGAAAAGGCTAAGTTATTGGCCACATGTCACCCAATTAGCAAACATCAGATCTAAGATCAAATCCACAGTTCTCCTAATGTCAAGACCAATACTCTCTTCTTTCTTCTGTACTATGCTCCTTCTACACAAAGTCTCTTGTTTAATGAAATTGTCCCCTTACCTTTACTCTTCTATTCCACCACTTCTGAACAATTGCCTGCCCACAAGATGGAAGCACAGAACCCAATGCTTTCATGATATAATCACTCAATGGCGATGACATTTTCTACTCTTAAACACACAAACACGTAGAGTGGTCTTTTCTTACAACTCAATATATTTCAGTCATTAACATATTTGTCTCTGTTTTAGATGTATGGGTAGTATCCTAGGGTATGTGAAATTAATACTGTGTACTTTAATTCAAGTCAAACACAGAGAACACCAAACTTCCAAATGTCCTATATATGAATAAACCAACCTATGTGATGAGAGATGGGAGCTCTCCCACAGTCTCTGTAGAGGGAGTTTCCCCCACATTGCAGCATTTATGATATAGTTGAAATATTTCAGTGTTTTAGCTGTATTATGGCCTATGTTCTTTTATGGGCTAACCTGGGAAGCTAACCATCATTTATATGTATTTCCATGGGAAAATGTGAACTACCTTCCAAACAGCCAAATGAGCTTTTGGCACACATCCAACATACTTATAAATTGGGGCTGCCTAGATTGAGGTTTGTGTTAATTTTGTTCATCAGGAGACAATATTTTGTATAAATTAACAAAAAATCATATTGATAAATTTGTAAAATGGCGGTAGAATCTAAATTTTATTTCCTATCTTTCAGTGATCTCATCAGTTCTTTTTTTTTAATTCATTTTTATTTATTTATTTATAATTATAATAAAATATATAATTATTAAATATTTATTTATTCATTTATTTATTTTTATAGAAGCCCTTACCTTTTCTCTTGTATTGGCTATAAGACAGAAGAGGGGTAAGGACTAGGCAATGAGGGTTAAGTGACTTGCCCAGGATCACACAGCTGGGAAGCATCTGAGGCCAGATTTGAACCTAGGACCTCCTGTCTCTAGGCTTGACTCTCAATCCACTGAGCCACCCAGCTGCCCCCATCTCATCAGTTCTTATGAGTTCAGTGATCATATTTTTGTAGATAGTTTCTATACAATGTCTAAAGATATATCTCTAATCTCTTCCCTGATTTCTAGTTTTCTATTACCAGCAATCTATTCAGCAGGTCCAACTGAATATTCCATAGGCATCTCATAGTTAACATGTCTGAATCCTCTGAACTTTTACTTCTGAATATTTTCCTTCTCTTTCTAACATCTTTGTCTTTTGGGATGCCAGCATCTTCCTAGCTACCTAAATTCACAACTTCAAAGTAATCCTGGACTCTTTCTTCACTTCCTAAATCCAACAAAACTCAACAATTCTATCTCTATAACTTTTCATATATCCATCTCCTTTTGTTCATTCATAGGCTACTATCTAAAAGAAGCTCAAGTCCTCATCATCTCCCACCTAACTTGCTGCAATAAATTATATCCTTTAGTCAAGTCTCATTCCTTTCCAATCAATCCACACAAGTGAATCAACCCTGACCATGTCATTCCACTACTCAAAAATCTCCAGTAGTTCCCTCTTGCCCTTATGACAAAATACAAACATCTTTTTTGGCATTTAAAACTGTAATTAGACTGTGTTATCCTAAAAACTACGATCCCCATCAAAATTATGATTCCCAGCACTTCACTTACTTCCTGTTGTTACTTGCTGACATAGATAGGATATAAATTTGGTGGAGTTCCATGTCTCGCTCTCTTTTTCTTTCCTGTTGAGGTTTGGTGGAGCAGGGATTTTTGAGCAGGTAGAAAAACTTAGTCATGTGGTTTCATTTTGTCAGATAATAAACTTAAAAAATAATACTTGAATTATTGGACATTAATTTAAATCTTACAAAACCATTCACAATCTGACTTCCATCTACTTTTCCATTCCTATTAAATATTATTCCCCATCATGCATTTGATACTTTAGCCAAATTGGCTGAATGTTGTCCCTCATATATAATATTCATCCCTCACCTCCATCCCCCCTCCTATCTGCCCCATTTACCACATCTATCTTTTAATTCTGTCTTCTCAAATATGTGGTTTCCTTCCAATCTCACCTCTGGCATCATGTCTTTAGATGAGATTTTTCCTGATCTTCCCAAATTCTAGTGCCTCCACAATCAGAAATTATATTATATTTTCTTTGGCTACATTTCATATTTTCTTATATCTGTAAGTCTAATCTCTACAGTAGAATATGCGCTGTTTGAGGATGGCTTTTGCTTGTGTTTTAAGTCCTCAGAATTTACCATAGTGTCTGACATAAGATATTCCTAATAAATGTTTCTTGATTAATTATAGCTTCAGATAATCAGATAAAACTTATGCTGGAGCACATAGAAAGTAATAAAACATGTCAGTTTTTCAGTGAGCATACTTCCCTCAGAGACCTATGGAGCACCACTACTTATATTATTGCTTTTTATAGAGTAAGGGTATAGAAGTAATTCTTCATACCATGTGTCCCACCATAAGAAAAGAAGGCATGAAAATGAATATATGTATGAGTAAAGGAATGAACTAATAAAAGCATTTATTAAATTATTATGATATGTCAAGTACTGTGATAACTGAAGGAGATACAAAGAGAAAAATTAAGATAATCTCTTCTCATTGAGGGAAACACTAAGTAATAATAATTAGGATGTTGTTGTCTGACTCTTTGTGACCCCATTTGGGATTTTTTTGGCAAAGATACTGTAGTGGTTTGCCATTTCCTTCTCCAGCTTATTTTATAGATGAGGAAACCGAAGCAAGCAGGGTTAAGTGACTTGCCCAGGATCACACAGCTATTAAGTGTCTGAGACCAGATTTGAACTTGGGAAGATGAATCTTCCTGATTATAAGCCTTGGTGCTTTACTCACTGTGCCATCTAGCTTCCTGGAATCATTAGTATCACAATGATAATAACATCAACAGATAGCACTTTTATAGCCCTTGAAGATTTGTAAAGCACTTTGCATATATTAGTTCTTGAATCTATCCTGAAGTTCTTCTCTCTTCCCAGGAGATGGAAGTTATTCCCTATTCCCAGAAGACCAGCTCTTTGTGAAACATTATACCCATACAACTTTTGGATTTGTGAAAGAGAGCATCCTGCAGTCAGGGCCACAGCTCTCTATACTTAACAAGCAAGTATCCCTCTTAGTTTTCAGCTGGCTCTAGGTGATAGAACAAATTGTATCCCACTACCTGAGCAATGTAAGGATCAGCCTTCTCTGTGTCAGCACTTCCCTTGGGCATCAGAGACTAGGAAAGCCCCATAATCTCTCTCCAATTGTGACTTGGTTCCTGAAATTCTTTCTGGGTACATGTAGGTTGGGGGAAGGACAGTTAAGTTTTCTGGAATGCCTCCTGAAACATCTCCAGGAGCATGCCACCATGCACATACCCCAGGACTGCTGTGTACCATATAGAGAGAAATGCTACCTCTATCTGAGTATCATATGGCCATAGTGCTGTCCTTGGAAATACCAATTTACCAAGGAAGACCCAAGTCCTATGTGGGTTAAAATACAGCAGCATTTTTTAGTTACAAAGAAGTAGAAACAAGGTAGATACCCATCAGTTGGGGAATGGATAATGAAGTGTGGACCATTAATGAAATTGGTGATAATACTAGACCATAAGAATTGATGGATGGGGAGAGCTGCAGGCAAAGACTTATGCAAAGTACAATAACAAAAAGGGAAACATGACTACCATGATGCAAATGGAAAGAGAAACAATAATACGAAAGGGGAGAAGAGTACTCTATTATTATAATAATCAAGCTTGACACTGGGCAGGGGGCGGGGGAAGGAAAAATAACACTTCCTCTTTTCTTTTCATAGGTGGAGGACTAAGGTTCTGAAATATTATATACATTGTTAGACTCAGATGATCTGTTGGCTAATTTTCCTAAATGGTTTTCTAAAATGTTTTATCCCTTTCTATAAGGAATGACTCTCTGGGGAACAGAGGTAAAAAGAATATATTTGGAAATGATGGCAACAGAAAAACAAATCATTATAATTAAATTAACTGCCCTCCCCTGTGAATCCCCAGAGACAATTTCAGAAACCAAGGTTAGGTATTAGGGAGAAACTGTGGTGCTTTCCTAGGCTCTGATGCCCATGGGAAGTGCTGAAAGAGACAGAAGGTCAAAGCATTCATTGCCCCGGTGTTAGGATTTAAAAGATATCAATTTGTCATGTCAACAAGTTTAACTTTAAAAAATAAAACCAGGAAAACCAATTTGGTGGGTGTGAAACTCTAGTACAGGAACCAGTTAGTTCTAAAGGAATTTTTTAAAATTATTTTTTTAATTAAATTTGTGTGTGTGTGTGACAGAGAAGAGAGACAGAGAGAGAGAGAGAGAGAGAGAGAGAGAGAGAGAGAGAGAGAGAGAGAGAGAGAGAGAGAGAGAGAGAGAGAGAGAGAGAGAGAGAGAGAGAGAGAGAGAGAGAGAGAGAGAGAGAGAGAGAGAGAGAGAGAGAGAGAGAGAGAGAACTTTGTAAAAGGCAAGGAGTTGAAGGCACTTGGATTGAGAAGTTGGAAAGTTGGATTGGTGGGGCCAGGAAAGATAAAGAGCAGAGTGTCTGTGGCTGCGGCCAATAGAGGGAAGCTTTGTCATTTTGAACCAAAATTTTGGAATGAGGTTACCCTAAGCTCACAGTATTATGGGTGAGGAAGGATGGAATTGAGCAGAAATTTATCAAGGCAGGGGGAAGTGCCCTGAAGGACTAGGGGGAAGAGCACAGTGATGGTGCTGGCTTCCAGGAGAATACTAATGACAGAGGGGCAGATGGACCACAGTAAAGGGGATGATGAGATCTGGTGACTGGACCCCAAAGTAGGAAACAGGGATGAGCTGAATGGAGCAAAGGATCAGGAACCACATGAGACTGTTCTCTCCCAAAAGGATAAATGTTGAAGAGGTAGGAGTTTGGTTACACTGAATTAACATTATTACATGGTTAAGAATTGCAGAGGATGTGAAAATGTGAGTAAGTTGCAACCTGTGCCACTGAGATTTATTCAGGCAAAAATACATATCCATCAAGAAAGAGAACAAAGTAACT
The DNA here is from genome assembly GCF_027887165.1 of Monodelphis domestica. Lineage (NCBI taxonomy): Eukaryota > Metazoa > Chordata > Mammalia > Didelphimorphia > Didelphidae > Monodelphis > Monodelphis domestica. The sequence goes on along the minus strand of NC_077231.1, from coordinate 74,752,505 downwards.
GGGGATAAATAAACAAACAAACATATTACTCTATTAGAATGTAAACTTCTTTGGAGCAAGGAATATCTTGTTTTTGTTTTTCTATTTAGCATTTACTTTTTTTTATAGTTGTTCAGTCATTTTAAGTAGTGTATGACTCTTCATGACCTCGTTTGGGCTTTTCTTGGAAAAGATACTGGAGAAGTTTGTTATTTCCTTCCCTAATTAATTTTACAGATTAGGAAACTGAGTCAAAACAGGATTAAGTGACTTGTCCAGAGCCACAGCAAAGAAGTGTCTGAAGCTGGATTTGAATTCATGAAAATGAGTTTTCCTGACTCCAGGATAGGTGCTCCATCCATTATGCCACCTGGCTTATTAGCTTTACACTTAGAGGTTTGACTTTGAATGGATTCAATTCAATTGAAAAAGTGATTAATAACTACTCTGTATAGGCAGAGGCTCTATGTTAGGTGCTGGAGACATTGAGCTTGAGAAGCAGTATGAAGGATGTCAGTGGAGAGATGTGATTGGAAAAGAAAGGCTAATTAAGCCTCAAGGTAGAATGCCTAGAGAGCTGAAATTTACACCAGAAAACTCTGGGTTCAAATTTTTCCTTAGACAATTACTAGCTGTGTGATCCTGAGGAGGTCAACCTTTCTGAGTTTGTGAAATGGAGACAGTAATGGCACCCTGATGGGCAACCCCAGTTGTATACTCTTCGGACCATATAACAACAGTATCTAGAATTTGTATAAGTGCCTACTATGTGCCAAGTGCTGTGTTAAGCAACTTACAAATATATAATTTGATTCACACAATATTTCTGGGAGCTAGGTGCTATCATTATCCCCATTTTTCAGTTGAGGAAACTAAGACAAAGAGACTGACCCAGGGTAACACAGCTAAGAAGTGTCTGAGATCAGATTTAAATTCAGCATATCTTCACTTCAGGCACTGTAAAGTACCTATATAGATCACCTAATTGCCCATCTAGAGAAAAGTTTTCAGCATCCTTTAACAATTGCAAGAGACCATGGACATCAGTAGAAAAGCTTAAGAAGGGGTGACAAGTTTCAATATGCAGGGTTGGAGAAAATGTCCTCATCAGTGACATCAAATCCATCCAATTATCCACATGTATGTATCTCTTGTAATATCTAGGATGGATTTTTCTTTTTCTTTTCAGGATAACTCGGTGACATAATGGAATAAGCATGGACATGGAGGCAGAAAAAAGTAGAGTTCAGATCCAGCATCAGACACTTATTAGCTGTGTGACCTGGATAAGTCACTTAACCCTTGTATGCCTCAGTTTCCTCATCTTTAAAATGGGAAGAATAATAGCACCTACCTCCCTGGGTATGAAAATTAGATGAGATAATACCTGTAAAAAGTGCTTAGCATAGGGATTGGCACATATTATATTAATGTTAGCTATGATGGCTCAAATTCATCCTCAGACATTCACTTGCTCATCAAGTCATCTCACCCTGTTTACCTCAGTTTCCCCATTTGTAAAATAAGCTGAAGAAGGGATATGGAAAACCATCCCAGTATCTCTGCCAAGAAAATCCACAATGGGATGATGAAGTTTATTATTAAGTATTTATTAAGATTATTATTATTATGGATTATTAAGATTTAGACATGACTGAAAAAATACCAAAACATGACAATGGTGATAGTAGTGAATGAAAAGCCCAGAACCCCTTTAACATCTGCCAATGCCATGGATCTGTGAGTGCCAAGACCTATGCTAGGTAGAAGTGGGTGTCCTTGTCTGAATGTCATCTTGCATCAGTGTCACAATAATGGCCAGAGACACCTAGAGGAGAAGAATAATCTTAGTAGTCCAGATTTCTTCCAGATCAATTTTAAAAAATTCTTTTAAATGGTACATTTAATTAAATGGCAGCCCACCATTTTTATTTTCCTACAATTTCTTTAGTGAGTAAAAACAACTGATTTTTCCCACCAGTAAATGAACAAAGTTTCTTATGTGTCCTTCAGCATGATGTATGACCTAGATTTTCCATCTAATATTTGTTTAAAGTTGTGCTCTCTGCTTTCTGCAGTGGGTGCTGAGAAATCAGCAGGAGCCCGAGGCCGTCAATATGGTAAGTAAGCTGTTTGCCTAGATGGATTCTGATGTGAATTCCAATATTACCAGAAGTTTCTTGTCAAATAAAGCAGAACAGAAAGGAGAATAAAATGACTATGCAAATGAGGAGAATGAATAAAATCTCCACTAAATTAAAGCATTAAGTTAAAGCTCTGGGTTATTGTCAGGGGAAAGAGTTTCTTGTCTTGGGGAATGGAAGGTTTTTATGACATCGGTGTTGGGGGCCAGGCGACCACCTGCTTTACAGATGCCTTACATGAGGTATTCACTATACTAGGAGAGCAGTGGATTCGGATTCTCAGAGACTTGGCTTTGAATTTTGCTTCTGACACTTAAAAGTACCCTAGGCACAGGGTACTTATGAGAAACCCATGGAATAATAATAATAATATAGTCACACACATATATATGTGTAAAGCTCTTTGAAAACTCTAAAGCTCTCTGTAGGTGCTGGAAACTCATGTCGACGAGAGCAATTAATTTATCCTTTCTAAATTTCAGTTTTCTCAACTGTAAAGTAAGAGAGATATTTACCTCATAAGTATTATCAGCAGAGGATATCAATTTATATAAAGAGCTTTGCAAACCTTAAAGCAATGAGTCATGTCATTATTATAATATAATCTTTAGATTATTAAAATCATACATGAGGATCAGTTTGGGGAAATGAAAATGTTCAGCCTGAAGAAGAAAAGACATGAGGGAGCCCAGGAGTTGTTTTCTAGCAGCTAGAAAACATATTGAAGAATAATTAGATCTGTTTCTGTTTGACCCTAGAGAATGGATGGAGGAAGAAATGGGTGGAAGTTTAGTTCATTTTTCTCATCTGTAAAATGGGGATAAGGCTTACATCTACCTCCCAGGATTGGAGTAAAGATAAAATAAGATTGTTGTAAAGCACTTAGCAAAATACCTGGCTCCTAGGATAAGCTATATAAATGTTAGCTATTACCAGCTATTAGATTTATTCAGACTTGATGAAAGAAAAACAATATTTCTAATAATTGGAGCTGAGAAAAGTAGAACCAGCCATCTCACCTGTCTGTGGAAGTCTTCAAGCAGAGGCTAGATGACCATTTGTCACATATATTATAGTGTTTTATTTTCTTTTATCTGGGGACTCGTAGGTAGCCCAGTAGATTAGTGCTTAAGTGGCCTGCAATTAGGAAAACATGAGTTCAAATCTTGCCTCAGGAACTTACTAGGTGGGTGTTCCTGGATAAATAACTTATTTCTTGTTTCCTTTAGTTTCCACTTTTGTAAAATGGGGATAATAATAGCACCTACCTCTCATGCACATTGTGAGGACCAAATGAGATCATCATTGTAATGTTTAGCACAGTGTTTGGCACATAGTAATCATTATTTAAATGCTAGCCATTACTATTAGCTAGATGGTTGATGGCATTCCCTTCTAACACTCAAAGTCTGTGCTTCCATAATTATTATAATATAAATATATGTAGGGGTCATAGGTGGCCCAGTGAATAGAATATCCACTCTGGAGACAGAAGACTCCTCTGCCTGAGTTCAAATCTGGCCTCAGACACTTACTAGTTGGATGGTCATGGGCAAGACACTTAACCCTGTTTGTTTTTATTTCCTCATCTGTCAAATGATCTGGAAAAGGGAATGAGAAAATATTCTAGTATTTCTTCCAAGACATCCCCAAATGGGATCATGAAGACTCAGACATAATTGAAAATGATTGAACAACAACAAAATGGGGGACATGCTTTGGTGAAGGCACCTATAAATCCATTTCCTTTTTTTTAAAAGTTCTTACAAAAAATAATAAAAGTTCTTTCATTATTACAATATCATTCATAGCTAGTAGTTACAGAGTGTTTTAAGATTTTCTAAGCACTTTCCATCACAATTACTTTAAGTTTCACAATTCCCTTTATGACAACTTAATGAGGAGGTAGACAGCATCTGGTCAGGCACTGTCCAAGGTCCTAATTAGCAGAGCTGGAACCTCAACCAAGATCTTTGGTTACAAGGTCAATGCTTTTTCAACAGCACCACACTACCCTCCAGTAAAAAGCAATCTAGTCCAGTGAAGAGGTCATTTTACCTCTTGGGAATTCAGTTGCCTGTATGTCAAGTGAAGGGGTTGGACAAGATGCCTGATCAAGTCTTCCACAGTTATAGAATTTTTTTTAAGAACCCTGACTTTCCATGTTAGAATCAATCCTAAGTGACAGTAAGCCTCAGGCAATTACAGTTAAATGATTGCGAAGGACCACACATCTAGTGTCTGGGGTCAGATTTGAAGCCAGGATTTGAAACCATTTCCAGGTCTGACTCTTTATCCACTGTACTACCTAGCTTCCCCAGTTATACCATTCTTAAGGAAATAAAATAAAAAACAGAAAAAAAGAAATCAAAAGTGGAATTGAAGTCTAACTCCCAGGACATACTGTCTCCCCTTCTATTAATTATATTTTTCTTCTGTATTAATTTATTAATTTTATTTTTTCAATTAATAAATATTTCTCTCCACCCACTATCAATTATTTTATCAACTTCATGGACTTTTTTAAAAGAAGGCATTAAAATAAAATAAGAATTGTTTATAAGTTAACTCAATTTTTTTTTGTCAAGATTGATACTCACTTACCTCTTTACCCATAAACAATGGGACTGAAAAATAGAAATGTGCTCAGCTGCCTTGGTATTGTATACAGAACACATCAGATATAAGTCACATCCTCAGAGCTGAAAGGGAACTCAAAGGCCATATTATCAAACTCATACTTGAATAAGAATTCATTCTACAATATATATGCTTGAGAACATTCAGTGATGGATAAATCTATACACCTGGAGGAAATTCATTCTATTTTGTGATAACTCTCCTTATTCAAAGAGCTTAACTCAACATGTTCAAAATCAACTGATGTACTCATTATATTCCTCCTCCAAAACCCAAACCTGTTGGTTTTCCTAACTTTTTTTTATTCATGTGGAATGCACTACCATCCTGCTAGTCACTTAATTTCACAACAGGAGAATCCTCCTCAACCATTATCTTTCATTTCCTGACAACAAATCAGTTTCTGAGTCTTGTTGATTTGATGTCCATATATTTTATATTCTTTTTGGTCATAGCTACCTCCAGTTCAAGCTCTCATCATCTCTTTCCTGAAATATTGCACTAATCTATTATTTGGTCTCTCTTCTTTGAGTCTCTTCCCCATTTGTCAATCAATCTTACGTATAACTACCAAATTAATATGACTAAACAACAGGATTTTACCACATCTCTCTACTGCTTAAAAAGCTCCAGTAACTCCCTACTGTCTCTAGGATAAAACACAAATTTCAAAGTTATAAATATGCAAAATATAGTCATTGGTTCTAGCCCAAGGGAAATATTCAGTGTGAATTCAAATAAAGTGATTCATTATTTGCACCAATAGAGACTTAGTTCTGTTTGCTGTTCCTCAGACATAGCTTCACAACTCCTGCCTCCATGCCTTTGAAGGCTGTCCTAACCTTCAGTCTAGGATGTAGGCTCTTCTATTTCCATCTCTGAGAATTCCTAAAAATCTCTTCTAATCCCCTCCCAGAAGTCCCACTTGCCTTTTGTTTACTTTATATCGGTTTTATATTTACCTCAATCAATTCATTAAATGAACAGCAAGAATATATTAAGCTCTTCCTATGCACCAGGATCTGTACCAAGCCTTAGGATTACAAAGAAAGACAAAAGCAGCAGAAAACATATATGCATATGTATATATACATATATATAAATCATTATATATAAGATAAAAGAGTAAATGGAAGATAATAATAATAACTAACATTTAGATAGCATTTATTATGTACCAGGGATTTTGATAAGCTAATAATTATCTCATTTGATCCTCAAAATCATCCTGAAGGTAGGTGCTATCATCATTCCCATGTTACAGTTGAAGAAACTGAGGTACAGAGGTTAAATGACTTTAAATTCACATCTTTCTGACTCCAGGGCCAGTGTTCATCCACTGGACCAACTTAGAAAGGAAAGACACTAACAGTCAATTGATCAATCTACCAGCATTTAAGTCCTTGCTATGTTCCAGGTGCTATACTAGATTCTGGGGGTACAAAAAAATCCAAAGCAATGCCTAATCTTAAAGAGCTTACATTGTATGTTTTCATGTCATTTCTCTCAATGGAACGTAAGGCCCTTGAGGCCAGGAATGTTTTGGTTTTGTTAATATAGATTCTGCTCCTGGCACAAAGCCCAGAATACATTAGGCACGACATTTAGTAATGGTTGTTGAATGAATTAATTAGGGAATTATTTTTTAATTACATCAAACCTAAATTTGCTTCCTTGCAACATTTACACAATGCTTTCATTTCTATACTCCGGGGCCAAGTAAGACAAGTCAAATTCCTCGTTGAAGTGACAGCATGAGAAAGTAAACAAAGCTGAACTGAAGTCGAGAAGACCTAGGTTCAAATCTCATCTGTGATACCAACTATGTGATCTCAGGCAAGTTATTTATCCATTCTGATTCTTCATTTGCAACTTTAAGTTTGTTATTCTCTGAGAGAGGAGAGAGAGACAGATAGACAGACAGATAGAAAGAGAGAGACAGGCAGACAGACAGAGACACAGAGACACAGAGAGAGATGAAGAGATAGAGACAGAGATAAAGAGAGACAGACAAGAGATGGGGGAAGGAAGGAAGGAAGGAAGGAAGGAAGGAAGGAAGGAAGGAAGGAAGGAAGGAAGGAAGGAAGGAAGGAAGGAAGGAAGGAAGGAAGGAAGGAAGGAAGGAAAGAAGGAAGGAAAGAAGGAAGGAAGGAAGGAAAAGAAATAGAGAAATAGAAGTCATGGAAAATGAGCTAGGTAAGGTACATCTAACAATAAGATGTACACGACCCTGGAGTGTATTATACAGAAAGTGACCATTTTTATTGATGTCTGAACAGGGATTCCTGGGAGGAAAATAATACAAACATTGATCATTTCTATCTGCAAATAATAAATGGTAATAAATGGATGCCCTCCTTTACTGTCCATTTATTCACACCCCAGGCTCATTTGTAGCCTGTTATCTCCTAAGGATATTGCAAACTGACATTACATCACCCCTGAGACTAATAACGATGTATCTCCCAACGGCAGCAGCAATGCCATCTAGGTAAAGACATCCCTTTCAATGTTTACAAGTGCCCATTGATCTTGTGCCCCCATTCAGAATCCCTCCCTGGAAGGTACACTTCAGGTAGTATGGTAGGTTCATTTTGAGTAAAACCATCTGGAAGCTTGAATTCTTGATAGCTGGTATAATGGCATGCAGACATATGAAGTACTCATGAAGCTCCATTCTAACTAGCCTAAAGCCTTTTCTATCAGTAAATTATATTGCTGTCATTTTAGCATCTGACTATACAATTAGAAGTCACATTTCACACCTTGCCCAAAGAGTTCAAAGCCATAATTTATAGAAGATTTCAAAAAATGCTTTGAAAAATGGTGTCCCAGGGGTGTCATGACGATGAGGTTCTAATATCACTGGCAGGCAGAGAGGGGAGGAGAGTGATGATCTCAGTTTTAAGTTTTCCATTTCATGATTTGCAATGTTTTCTCTGGTAAGAAGAAACAAAAATTTAAAAATGAAAGAGGCTTTAGAACTATTTACCCTTTCTTAAGTTTTCTGTGTTTTCTGTTGAGAGGCAGAGTGGCATAGTGTATAGAGATCTGTCCTCAAATTTAAAAAGACCTGGATTAAAGTCCCCCCTTAGACACACACTGACTGCAAGATTCCAACTAGTCAATTTTCTAAAACTAAGGTGTCTACCAATCTTTCTAAAAATCACAGAGAAGGTGCTCCTCTGAACTGGCAGAGAGAGTTTCTTCATCTGAGAATTTTTTATGCTAATAAAATTGCAAGTCAGTCTCAATCCTCTATACCTTACATTATTGTCCAAATGAGAACAATCTGGCAGGACTCTGTTTTCCCAATTATGCAGAACTGTTCATGGGAATGTTTTTCAGGTGAATTTTTAATGTTTAATGAATTTATTCTTATAGAAAGAATAGTAAATGATGAAGTTAATAAAGAACTCAATTTCAACTCAGTAAATCATTATGAAGCATTTTAGTTTTGTTGTATAGTCATTTGTGAACAAATTCCCTTTCTGTACTATCCTCCTTTATGAGTAAAATGGAAAACCATCTCTCTATATCCATAGTCCACCATTTCCTGTGGAAAGAACAATATGCACCATCCCCCCTCTTTATAAAGCCATACATATGCACATATATGCACACATTTAGGCAGTTTTCTAATAATACTACTTATCTCTTGCATGGAAACTTCCTTTTGAGAATCTGTGCATGAATCAGTATATACATACACACATATGTGTATATCTCAATGTGTTATATCTCTCTGTAGAAGTCATGTAAGTATCTGAGAGATGATATAGATAAGACAGATGACAAATAGATGTGTGTGTGAGAGAGAGACAGAGAGAGACACACACACAGAAAGAGAGAGAGAGAGAAAGAGAGAAAGATAGAGAGAAATAAATTCAAATTCCAAGATGCTATTTTAGCTGCTTGTTGACTTTTTTGTTTTGTTTTTCTAAACCCTTACCTTCCTTCTTAGAGTCAATACTGTGTGTTGGTTCCAAGGCAGAAGAGTGGTACAGGCTAGGCAATGGGGGTTAAGTGACTTGCCCAGGGTCACACAGCTAGGAAGTATTTGAGACCAAATTCAAACCCCAAACCTCACTGAGCCATCCAGTTGCCCCCCTTGCTGACATTTTTATAAATTATTGAGAGAAGCTTGGATATAGATTAATATAGAATATTTAGAACTTCTCTAATCATTTAGTTCGAATCATTCCACAAACCAGTGAAGTATTATTTTCCTGGAACCAACTGTGGGATTGATGCCATTTTTATTTAGGAAATTGGCATGAGCTAAGGAAGACAGTGATAGCATCCAGGAGAGTTCCCAATTCATTTATTTATTATTCTTTAAATATCCCTATGCTATTCTGTGACTTCATAATATAACATCACAGTTTATGGAGGGAAAGAATCTTAGTGATTTTCTGGTCGAGACCTCTCATTTTATGAGAAAATAGAAGCCAAAAGAGGTTAACCTAAAGTTGCATAGAACTAGCAGAGTGAGGATTTTAACCCGCATCTTTCTACTTAAAATCTACCTTCCCATACCCTGTACCACCTACAGAAAAGACACAAAAGAAAACATTCTGAATACTGGCTCTGAGGACATATTGAATATGGCAATGTTCAACTACCAACTTTCAACCGATTATTAATTATGAGGATGATGGTGATGGTTATGATAAGAGGATTGATATTCATAAAGCCCTTTTAGATTTGAAAAGTGTCTTCCCCACACAACCCATTATTAGACCCATTTTACAGATGGGGAAATTCAGGCTAGAAGGGTTCCTCTTAGGGGTCTGCTCATGGCCACCAAGCTAAGTGTCAGAGGAGTAACTAAAACCAAGTCTTCATGACTCCATGTTCAGCCATTCTACTCAGTGACATTTCTACAGCTGCCCTAAGTGATATTTTCCCCAAACACTGGGAGAAGACATTTTTTTTTCTATTTCTGT